>NW_027323570.1:0-1370 GCF_032062135.1 Pyxicephalus adspersus | reverse complement strand
AGCTTATTTTTATCTGCTGAATTTCACATACTACTAACAGGTCATGTCCCTCCCCCAGCCTGTGGCTGGAAAATACAAGAAGTGGCTTTCTGAATAGCCTAAAACCTCTTATTAGCATGTTCCATTAGTACACGAGCACTGCAGGACAACTGCCTTCTTGTCGTGCTTTACCCTCCCTCAATCTGAGCTTTGCTGAAGTCCAGTTCACTGTACTTGCACAGTTTTAATTTACTGTATTATTGGTTACAGGGCTTCAGTAATTTATGTCCTTATTATGCCTGATCTGCAAAGTCCTAAATCAAATCCATGTGCAGCCCACATGTCTGAACGCTTCTCTGGCAGCTTGCTTGCTATTACATGCAGGGTAATAAAAATAGGATGAAAATGCATACATCTTTTCAGTTGCAGATTCCATTTTCCTTTGATAATACATAACCTTTCACTGCTCCCATCAAGGCTGCACTGTTGAGTTTTGGCTAAGGGACAAGCCCCTTTCATCATTATTTTCTTCACAGTTCCTGATCTCCGCTCTGGGAACTCTGCAAAATACCCATTGTTTGTTTCATCTAAATAAAATGTAAAGAATTCTGACACTTAATTGTTGTGCTTTTTTATGCCAGTGATTTACTCAGGCTGATATAATTAAAGTTCTTTGCTATTCTGTACACAGGATATCCTCCATTCTGTTCAGAAACACCACAGGAGACGTATCGGAAAGTGATGACCTGGAAAGAAACGCTTGTTTTTCCTCCCGAGGTGCCAATATCCGAAAAGGCAAAGGACTTAATTCTCAGGTCTGTACCAGGTCATGTGTAAGGGGGATGTCTGAGTACTATTGGTGTATACTGGATTGTAGCTTGACTTTAAGGGTTTGGTTTTCATAAAACTCTTGTTGTTTGTTTCAGGTTTTGCACTGATGCTGAAAACAGGATTGGGGCAACTGGCATTGAAGAAATTAAGAGCCATCCTTTCTTTGAAGGAGTAGATTGGGGCCACATAAGGTACATATGGCATCTTATGTGTGTGGATGGTCGATTAGTGAAAGAGGCCATCACAGATCATTGGTTACTGCTAATCACAAAATTCAATGACTATGTATAAAATACACAATTTATCTTCCTCTTCCTTCCTTTCTTTCACTGTCCCTCATTTCCCCCTTGTTTCTTTTTTTTTCCCCACAACACTCCCAATTTTGAGAATATTTCTCCAAAACAGTTTACAAATGGTTTTACTGTTTAGGGTAAAGCTGAACTCCAGGTAAATATAAAAAACACAAATAAATACAGCTTTTTGTTCATAAAGTACAACTAAAGGCTCCTGTATGGCATTCTAAACATTTTTTGATCCAACCGTCATGATTTGGCCACACT
>NW_027323569.1:0-1370 GCF_032062135.1 Pyxicephalus adspersus | reverse complement strand
GGCTCTGCCCCCCACCAGGAACGCCGCTGAAGGCAAATCTCTCTTCTCTGCAATGCATACGGAGGAGAGGGAATGTCCCCTTACCCCCGGAGCCATGGGTTGTCGACCCCTGCTAGTCAGGATTAGGCCTGATCGACCGGGGGGGTGTTAGGCTGTAACGGACTACTGGCTAAGCCGTATCTGGCCTAAAGGTCGGAGTTTGCTGACCCCTGGCCTAGGCGATCAAGAATTAGGGGGCGGCAGAGCACACAAAAAAAAAAGGGTGTTGCATTTAAAATAAAAACACAAACAAACAAAATGTTTACTTTAATTCAAAGGGTTCTCAACCCTTTTATGTAAAGTAAAAATTCTGAGTTAAGGTACGCTTTCAGCCCAGCAACACAGAAACAGAAGCTTGTACATTGAAAAGACCCAAACACAAGCAAAGTAACTTAGTACAGGTAAGTAACCTGTATGACAGACAGGTCAACTGGGTTGCAAGAGACGTGAAAGAGGCCATTTTCTCAAAATTAGAACAACCTTCTTTAAACAGGGGCGTGGGCCTGCAACAACACCTGTCTTCCACCTAATGCCATTTTAAAATCTCTACCCCTGTGCTTTGACATAATTTCACTTCTTCAGCCTTCAAAGTTTTAACATCTATACAGACTTCCTGACACCAAGGATTGGAATAAACTAATTTGAAACCTCTGGATTATGAACAATCAACACCTGCAGTGTTACATTCCAGGGTGATTGGATTAAGATGTTTATGCTGTTTGGCTATAAATACTTGAACATTACAGAAACAAGTATAGTTGATAGTGATTAACTACTATATGATATACAACGACCTGGATAATCATACAATGGTATGGGCCACAATAGCACCCAGGTCTCTTGCACACAGGAGTCCCCTGTTTAGCAGTCTGCTGCTGAGAAAAAATAGGAAGTCCATGCCCCTTCCCACCCTGGACACAATCTCTTGTGCAGTACAGATCTGGCTACACCTGTAGATGTCAATACGTGTTTAGCATCCATTCCTTACCTTGATCTCACAGCGTTACATTAGGAGATAAAAGTGAAGGCAACCACCCATAGATCCTTAGCACCACCAATGAATATTTACCAAACCTGTGGCTCTGAGAAACTGTGTTTTTTCACATGAGCATGCTCTATTTGTATGCATAGTTCTGGCCTCATACAAGTTAGATTTAAATTGTACAGTCTATTAAAGTATTAAAAATACTTCACAATTGATATGAACTTAATTTGGTTAAAATAAGAAAACCTAAGCTAGATACAGTGGCTATATGTTACAAACTGATTTTAAATGATTTCTGCAAATCCCTTAAATGTAAAGTCTAGCAAAAATGGAAGTGAAAGTTGTT
>NW_027323568.1:0-1370 GCF_032062135.1 Pyxicephalus adspersus | reverse complement strand
TGAACCCAGACCTGAGCACCTGCAGCCATCCTAGATCATTACACTGCCCCCTACAGGCAACACAGATCATAACGCTGCCCCTATAGGCATCCCAGATCATAATACTGCCCCCTACAGGTACCCTATAACATAACAATGCCCCAAAGGCCCCCCAGATCATACCAGTGCCCTGTCACAGACACCCCAGATTATACCACTACCCCACAGACTTCTTGGATCATTACACTGCCCCCTACAGGCACCCAGATCATAATATTATCCTCCCACAGGCACCCCAAATCATAACACTGACCCCACACGCCCCCCAAATCATTGCACTGACTCCACAGTCACACCAGAGCTTAAAACTGCACCCACAGGCACCCCAGAATAAAACATGGGCCCCACAAGCACCCTGGATCATAAAACTACCTGCACAGGCACCCCAGATCAGAACACTGCCTCCAGAGGCACCCCAGGTCAAAAAATGCCCCGACAGGCCATCCAGATCCTAACACTGCCCCCACAGGAACCCCAGATCATAACACTGCCCCCATAGACACCCCAGATCATACCACTGCCCCCACAGGAACCCCAGATCATAACACTGCCCCACAGGCACCCCAGATCATTACACTGACCCCACAGGCACCCCAGAGCTTAAAACTGCCCCCCACAGGCACCTTGGATCATAACACAGGCACCCCAGAACCAAAAATGGGCCCCACAGGCACCCTCGATCATAAAACTACCTTCACAGGCACCCCAGATCAGAACACTGCCCCTACAGGAACCCCAGATCATAACACTGCCCCCATAGACACCCCAGATCATAACACTGCCCCCACAGGAACCCCAGATCATAACACTGTCCCATACGGGAACCCCAGATCTTAACACTGCCCCCACAGGAACCCCAGATCATAACACTGTCCCATACAGGAACCCCAGATCATAACACTGCCCCCACAGGCACCCTGGATCATAAAACTACCTGCACAGCATTGTTGCCAGGCAAGGCAGTAAAATATGCGATGGGGAGAGGAAAAGCAAATAATTATCTTGCAAAAGAAGATTTAAAACAAAATAAAAAGAATTAATTGATTAGAAATGAATATACTATTTATACAAATAGTAATTTTCTTTTTTTCAATTCCACTTTAATTACATATTAATAAACTCAGAGCTGCAATCATTTGTCATGTTAAACACAATAAATTAAAACCGAGAGTTTTTGTCTGTCCATATTTTTTGGGGCAATTTGACCAAATTACTTAACTCTTCCCTACACAAATCCCTCCAATTCAGGATTAATTTATTGCCCCACCATGGCTTCATTACCCAACCCTAAATGTAGTGCCCACCCAGGGAGAAGAATAGACTGTGGCCCT
>NW_027323567.1:0-1371 GCF_032062135.1 Pyxicephalus adspersus | reverse complement strand
GAGAAGGAGAAATAGTGAGGAAGATAAAGAGAAGGAGAAATAATGAGGAAGATTTAGAGAAGGAGAAATAGCGAGGAAGATACAGAGATGGAGAAATAGTGAGGAAGATATAGAGATGGAGAAATAGCGAGGAAGATATAGAGAAGGAGAAATAATGAGGAAGATATAGAGAAAGAGAAATAATGAGGAAGATAAAGAGAAGGAGAAATAATGAGGAAGATATAGAGAAGGAGAAATATTGAGGAAGATATAGAGAAGGAGAAATAGCGAGGAAGATATAAAGATGGAGAAAAAGCGAGGAAGAGAGGGAGTTTGATGGAGAGAGAAGGAGAGAAAGAAAGATAAAGAGAGAAGGGAGGCGGAAGAGATGGAGAAATAGAGACGAGAAGGAGAGAGAGATATAAAGATTGAGAGTGAGTCTAAGATCTAGAGGGAGAAGAGAGAAGGGGAATGAGAAAGACTGACAAAAAGAGAGAGAAGGATTGATAAATGGAGTAAGAAATAAAATGAAAGAAATATAAGAAGAGAGATAGAAGGATAGATAGATAGATGGAGTAAGAAAGAAAATAAAATAAAGAAATATAAGGAGAGAGAGAGATAAAGGGAGAGGATAGGGATGGTGAAATGAAGATAATGGGTAATATTATTCATATGAACCTAATGTAGTATGATTGGTGCTGTGATATTGTCTGGAAGCTATGTACAGCACCATTTTGGCCCCATTTTACCACTTACAATCTGGCTGCATTATACAGAGAAACTAGAAAAACACAAAGGCCTACTGATGATTACTGGATTAAAAAAAAAAGAAAATGTAATCAAAATAGAAAGATTTCATTTATTATTGTCATGAACATGTTGATGGGTTAGAAGAGAGGAACCATGGAAGGGAAAAAAAAGCAGCCTTAAAGTTTAACCGCCCCAAAAAAACAGTTGACTGAGAATCCCTATACTAGCCCTTTTACGGAATATTTAAAAAAAGGATATTTTACCCCTCTCTCCGTCTCTCCAGCAGTCCGCCATCCTCCCCAGAGTCTTTGCCCAGCTTGGATAAGTTAATCTTTGTTTCTAACGTTACTTGTAGGGAACCACTGTACGTAACTTCCATATCCATCCACAAACCTGAAGACACATTGACATACAGAGAATGGGTTTAGTAATAAATAGCAATGTGAGAAGACTTTGCAATTCTGCATATAAAGATTTCTCTTCTATTCTCCTGAATATATGTATTAGAACTGCACAATCTGCAGAGAATTATAGCTGGCTGCACCCTAAATTGTGTGATTCTTTGCTATGAGTAGCGTGAGTGGAGTGCCAGCTGAGTATACCAAAATTTTAAAATTTGGGCTGTTTTTTGTACTTTAGAGA
>NW_027323566.1:0-1372 GCF_032062135.1 Pyxicephalus adspersus | reverse complement strand
AATGCTTATTCTTAAGTTGTTTGCTGCTAACCAGAGATAAGTTGGCCATGTATGAACCTTGGACTTGTAGTGTCCACTGGATAAGGATATGAGGTTTATGAAAAGATCAAAGATCTGATGGTTTCCCATTGATTGATCGATCAGAAGGCATTGTGTACTGCTGGCAATATTATTATTATTACACAGTATTTATATAGCGCCATCATATTACATAGCGCTGTACAAAGTCCATAGGCGTAACACAAACGGTCCCACAAAGGGGCACACAATCTAATGTCCCTACCTCAGTTATTATCATTTCCATATGTCATTAATATAGTCCAAGGTCAATTTTTTTTGGGTAGAGGGGGAAGCCAAATAACCTAAAATCATGTTTTTATGGAATGTGGGAGGAAACCGCAGTACCCAGAGGAAACCCACGCAGACACGGGGAGAACCTGCAAACTCCATGCCATCTATGCTGGGATTGTACAATTATACAATAAATTTCCGTGGCAGGCAAGTTCATTTTATTGCAATGAAAAACAAACGAACAAAAAATACTGCCTGCAACTTTTAAGCCTTAGTTCGGCTTTAAGGAAGCACATTTCTCCGTCTGGCCTGACACTGCACCACAATAGGAAACTTGCAATTTTTCTACTTGACACTGCACTCTGCTCCACTGTTCATTTTAAGCAGGGGGTCGGAAAACTTTTAGGACTAATAGGCCATTTCAGAAGGTCAAGAAGGCACACTAGGCCAGAAGAAACAAGGTGGCAGTCTTAGTCTTCCGCGGTGTAGTCTCTGTATGTGTGCGCCTGCTTGGCATCGAAATGCCCCTTGAGATTCGACCGCTTGAAAGTGCTGTTGGTGTCGTTGCACTCTAAACACAAGGCTTTGTTGCTGCGTTGGACGAAGTATAATTTGTCAGTCCATTCGGGGTTGAAGACAGTGTTTGAGATCAACCTTCTGGAGACTGGTAGCTGTACTTCTGCTCTTTAGGCATAGTAATTGGGGTTACTGTGTGCAGCTGGCGATAACGCTAATTCAGTTAGGCCGTATCCAACAACAAATAACTTGGGGGGGGGGGGGGGGGTTAGGCCGGACTGGAATACTGGCTAGGCCATATCTGGCCTAAAGGCCGGAGTTTGTCTACCCCTGATTTAAACCTCTAACACCATTGTGTGCTGCAATGTGCTCATGCGTGAATGGTCCCATACTTTGCATCACAGCCATGCCTAACCAAGAAGCAAGAACCTATCAGCAGTGTATGATAATGGTATAGACAATTCTTTTCAAAATTCCCTTCTAAATTATAGCCATTTCCATAAGTAGTAGTGAATGCACATACCAGTGACTGCAGCTCTCCACTTTATGGAAGCACATTGCATAC
>NW_027323565.1:0-1373 GCF_032062135.1 Pyxicephalus adspersus | reverse complement strand
GTTTATTAAATCACGCCCATTGTTTTATTCTGCATATGAAAATATTTCTTTCAAATCTCTTAGAGGATTCTAGTGTTTAAATATAAGAAGTTAAATATATAAACTTTGCCTTGATATTTCTTGGAGCAGCAATCAGGTTGTCCTAGCCCTTTACTGAAGTATTCAATTCTTTTTTTATTTATAGTTTCCTCCTAATACCATAGGAAGTTTTCAGACAATCCAAGTTTTCAGATCACTCTAATATTAATAAATATACTATTTTCTTTACATCAATAAAAACAATTACAAAAACAGTTGTGCAAGCACAGTCAGAATAAATCAATCACCAACAATCTCATGTGATATCTATTCGGGAGCTCCCAAAGCTTTTGAATAAATCAATATAACCTCTTCTAATCACAATTGTATATATTCATAAATATTTATCAGAAGCTTTAAAAACTCTACGCGTTTCACAATGACATGGCACTGCTTTATATATATAGGAGCCACATATTTTTATTGTGATTAATCAATAAAACTAACTTTTTTAAACTGAGCCTTTCTTTGCACCTCCTGCAACCTCTTTAAAATTCAACTAGCCAGTTCTCATAATAACGATTCAGGGATGGGACAGTGTATTTTAGGAAGAGTTTTTACAGAAATGGAAAACACTTCTGTCCCAATCCTCCAAATGTAAACTCCAGAGACTATGGCAATCCCCATGCAGCAACCAATTCACTCTGAGCGTTTTAGGGGGAAACTATAAGGTAAAAAATGTTTGACAATGCATGATTATTATATTATGTGTTTTTAATGTTAATGTAAGCATTATAAATAAAGTGACTTTTTTTTCTATTTTGTATCTTATATGTCCCATACATTTATATTGCACTTTTGTATCATTTAGGGATGTAGCACCATATACAGGCCTAGTATTTAGTAGTAGTAATATTCTTAACTTTTCTTCACTTCCCCACCTCTCCACTAAGGCAAAGTAATTACCTGGATCTTGCAAGTTTGGCGAAGCACATGACTCTCTCCTATCCTCTGCCAGTGTTGGTGCTTGGCCAAACGTTTTCACATTTGAATATTGAAACAACCCTCGGGCTTCTTTTCCTAGCTACCAGGTGGGTCAGAGAAACAAAGAAAAGGTCATGTAACATAGTAAAATGTGTGAACCCCACTTGAATTACTACAAATCTACTTATAGGTTAAAAAACTTATGTATTATTAACTGAAGCAGTTTGGTTGGAGCAGACCGATCACAAAAGAAAACATAAAAATATGCACTTATTTTTTGCTAGCTGAAATGTATTTTGTCATTGCAAAAAAATCACAAAAAAATATTCATTCATAAATGTTTCAAAATGAAAAGAATTAAAGACTGGAAC
>NW_027323564.1:0-1373 GCF_032062135.1 Pyxicephalus adspersus | reverse complement strand
CGGAATATTCCTCCTTATATAGAAAAGAGACAAGAAGGAGCCATATATTTATTGTTTCCATATAAGAGGAGGAGCACATTACCCCGGTGCCAGGGGGGCCTATATTGGAGGCCTAGTAGGTAAATGACCAATATTGGTATTATTCATGTCCCAGATTCCTACATGACCATGAGATCTGTGCCCTTGTCTCTGTCCCCCACCTCTGCAAACAGAAGCCCTGTTCAGGAATCCAATCTGCTGGTTAGTTCTTGGTCTGGGTCATCTGTCTCCGTGAAAGCTGCCCCTTTACCCCAGAAGACCAGAATATTTTGCAGAAAAGCTCCATCTGCTAGCAGTGCTGTGAAGACTACCTGAGCTTCAGCACTCCCTCTGCTGGTGGGTCCTGTTACTTGCTGGTCACATGATCCCCGTTGCCACAGGATTTTCCCTATAAAAAAAAGTGATTGGAAACAGGATGTTGCCTTATCAAGGAGTTTTCCTAGGCTATGCTTCCAGGTTGCTGTCTGTATCCCCCGACCCTGACTACTCCTGATAGCTCCCTGCCCTGACCTCTGGCTTGTCTAACTATGCTTCTTCCTCACACCCCTGTATCATGTTGGTCCTAACCTGTCAGCAGTTACCAGCAATGGCATGCATAGGGGCAGCAATATGGCAACAGGATGCACCGCAACATCCTCACCTCTAGAGGCTCTGGAGGAAACCAGGATGATGCTTAGACTCTGAGCCCCATGCACGTCTCCGCCAAGCAGGCCGGTGGCATGGAGGGTCCACCATCCTACCCTGAGGAAGTTCTGACACTGGGTGTGCCTTTGCTACCAAGCTTTACCAGTTTTGTCCAACCCGCCGGCCAATTAGAAAAAAGCCTCTTAACCATCCCTGGCTATTTAGCTAGCTTAGAAAAAGCAATCAGTGTTTGTGCAACATGTCTCTACTAGTGCTGAGCCCCCTAGCTCTGCTGAGCATTTCCTCTACACATGTTAGTTAATTCTTCTGCTTAGTGATTTGGTACCCTGTATCTTCCTGCCCACCCTGGTGTGTCCAAGGACTGCAACCTAGCAGTACCCAGCAGCGCAACATCCTCACCACTAGAGGCTCTGGAGAAGACCTGGTCCCTGCTTAGTCTCTGTACCTTGGCCCTTCTTAGTGCCCACACCACTTTTGGGCCCCCTAGTGGCCCTGTCTCCCTAAGTGTGGCAGTTAGTCTATCTTCTCTGGTCTTGGAAAGCTTTAATTGTAATCAGAGTAATTGTGAACTCTTTGAAAATGCCAAATGCTTGTTTTTTTTCCAAAGAATCCAAAGATAAGGCCGGTCACCCACATGCCCATCGGACCTCCATGTGAGGCCTTCAGTAAGCCTCCTCTTCCCTACAAAA
>NW_027323563.1:0-1373 GCF_032062135.1 Pyxicephalus adspersus | reverse complement strand
CCGAATATGACTGTTCAAATTCAAATAGACCCGACCGGAAAAACAAGGGATTCGACTTTCGAAATTGTGTGTAAAAATATGTGTAAAAAAAAAAGAGGCTTTATTGTTAAAGTAATTTATTGAATGTGTATAATATGTGTAACTAACTTTTATTTTTTGACAGGTTATCCAACAATGACCGGATGATTCCCACGGCTGCATTCATTCTGAGCACAGCCGTGGGAATCCTCACGAGTGCCTCTAATCAGCTGTGACTGCAGGCGAACTCTCAATGGAGTTTCTCCATTGAGAGTTCTTCTGAGTTTAGTTCCCATGGTCACTGGGCTGATAAGTACAGCCCAGTGACCATTGGAACTTGTGGCCACAGTCGATTGGAGGAACGTGAGTGCTTCTAATCAGCCGTGACTCCAGATGAACTCTCAATAGAGTTTCTCCATTGAGAGCTTATTTGAGTTCAGTTCCCACGGTCACCGGGCTGTACTTATCAATGATAAAGAAAGCGCGGTCACAGCTGATTGGAGGCACGTGCGTGCTTCCAATCAGCTGTGACTGCATGCGAACTCCAGATGAACTCTCAATGGAGTTTCCCTATTGAGAGTTCATTCAGTTCCCATGGCCACTGGACTGATAAGTACAGCCGGGGGATCATGGAAACTTGCAGTCACAGCTGGTTGGAGGCAAGCGAGTGCTTCTGAGTTTCTCTGTCAGCTCCGCTTCCCTGATTGCTCTTGCAGTTCTACACAGTCATGAACATACCCGAATTTTCCCCCCCTATAGACTTTAATAGTGTTCAAATTCGGCGCTCAATAACCTGAAAAATATTGGGCTATTCGATCGAATAGCCGTCGAATTGAATACTGAGCTATTCGACCAACACTAGTGCCAGGCTCTCAAGGAAAAGAGGTAAGCCTAGAAGGGGAAAATTTGGTAGAAGTGGAGAAAGCAGCACACTTTCTCTTTCTGTAAAAGTGATTGCTTTTTCAAGAAAAAAATATTTCCCACTGTATTTTTAGGGAAGCTCCTGAATTGTGTTTCAAGTGTGTGCCACTATTACATTTTCTTCTAATATTCCCTTGACAGCTAAGTTATAATTAAACTATTAGATATAAGATATTTACATTTTTATGCAATCATTGCAAGCTTCTGCACCATTTATGTTTTACTTTGGGTATATTTATACAAGTGTCATTATTTTATACTTTTTAGACTTGCATACTATAATTGGGTCCTCTGGTAAACAAATAGCATATTATTTTGCATACTATAATTCTGTTCTCTAGTTAACAAAATGCATGTTGTATTGCTTACTCTAACACCTGTAGTTTAGGAAGTTTTGGAAGAATTTCAACAAGCTTCAAAAAACCATCTTGTCC
>NW_027323562.1:0-1373 GCF_032062135.1 Pyxicephalus adspersus | reverse complement strand
AATTATTTACATTTATCAAACAAGCACAAATACATTTAAACACAAATCCTCATTTACCCCTGTATCTGTAAGCACTTGGGAGAAATCAGTTTTCAAAGTTTAATGACATTTAATTTTTTTTTTTTTTTTGAAAACAGAATTTTGGCAGACTGCTAGTCTTTGATGTAATCAATGATGTATACAATTCTACTCAACTTAATCTCAAAGTAACATCATCTATATAATATTATGATTATTCATAAACAGTATGTATATAGCACAAACATATTATGTAGCGCTGTACATTAAATAGGGGCTGCAGATGACAGACAGATACAGTCAGTGACACATGAGGAGGAGAGGACCCTGTGTAGAAGAGCTTACAATCTGGGGGGTGGGGGAAGTAACAAGATATAGGAGGGGAGATATGTAGTGGTGGGAAGTAGTGACGGTTTTAAGAGAAAGAAGAAGATGGGTAGGCAAATTTGAAAAGGTTTTGAGAGCTCTTTTGAATGAGCAGAAAGCAGGAGCAAGCAGAATAGGATGAGGAAGACCATTCCAGAGAGTCAGGGCAGCTCTAGAAAAGTCGTGTGATGAGGTCATGAGGTTATGAGTGAGGAAGTCATTAATTGGACATGTGAGGAGCGAAGAGGGCAAATGGGGGAGTATTTTTTTTTACCAGGTCAGAGAAGTAAGTGGGCCAATAACTGTGGAGGGATTTAAAGGCAAAGCACAGGAGCTTGAATTTGTCTCTAAAATGAAATGGAAGCCAGTGAAAAGAACTACAAAGAAAGGCAGGAGATTAGCAGTGGTGGGAAGAATGGATAAGTCTGGCTGCAGCATTCTTAATAGATTGTGGAGTAGAGAGTGGAATTATTGGGATACTGGAGAGATGAATGTTAGAGTAGTCAGATGAGATGATGAGCCTGAACAAATACATTTTCCACCCCATTCCACAGTACAATAGTGCTTGCAGCAGCCATGTTACTTAGCTAATATCCTGTTCAGTGTAAGCGCTTTGCATGTCAGAATTAAAGCATTTTGTTGCTTACTTGTATTTGACATCTCCCTGCAGGCTTCCTGGTTTGTTTCCACTGCAATTAGAAACTTATCTTTTTATTTCAGTATATCAAAGAAACATTATCTTTGCAGCGGATCAAAGTTTACAGCTGGTTCAGCCTTCATAAAAATGTAAACACTTAAAAAAAATACACACACTTTTTTACAGTGAAACTAAAACCCCACTTTACAAAATACAGAATCAAACAGATGGGTATTGAAGAAAGGGCAATATCCCTACTGCAGTAATCCATCTTACTTGCCTGATAGCTCTGAGAAAATGTGAAGGAGCTGAGCCTGTGCAGCATGTTTGCCATAAAAACCTGACAAACGTG
>NW_027323561.1:0-1373 GCF_032062135.1 Pyxicephalus adspersus | reverse complement strand
ATATTATTTCCTTACTTTTTCTTTAATGTATCTCTTTGCAGATGTGGTTTTCTTGGTAAAGGAGCAGGACACCTTCCTTTTTAAATCTGCCCACATAATGGCTGTCGATTTGATGATCGGTGGAGAAAGAATTAGGAAGCAGCAGAAGAAGTTGATTAAGTACAGCAATATAAGAGCAGTATAGGAGTGACACCAAACATCACTAAAAATCTCCTGTGACTAGCAGACACCCCTTCCTTAGACCAGTGTTTCTCAACCAGGGTTCCTCCAGAGGTTGCTAGGGGGTTCAATGAGCAATGAGAATTTGTGCCTCTCAGATCAGTTACCATTGACACCAATAATCCTTTTTGTAAGGGTGACATTCTACACATCCAGAGGTACTTTTCCCACTGACCACCATGCTAATATACCATGGATATAGTGAATATGGAAGGGGATCCCTGAGAACCTGAAAGTTATTTCAAAGGTTCCCCCATGGTAAAAAGGTAAAAAACACTGTCTTAGACATTCACATATTGTAGATATAATTGTCGCAAGGCTCTGGGCACAAGATGTCTGTTTGTCTGGGTACTTTTTATGCAGAATAATATTTCTAGATGTTCTCTATAACATAGCAAGTCTTCCCCTTTTGCATTCAGGGTAACATCTGCCCCCCTTCCCCTCCAGATTCCTTCTAATTTTTGAACGTTCTTACAAATCTTACACCTACCTGTCTCCACACTTCATAGACAATCACTTTGCCTTCTGGGAGCTGTATAGCCTCCGTGTCAGTGGACATAAACAATGGAATGACCATTCATTTTTAGCCAAAGGCCATTCCTCTGTTGGAACTAAAGATTGCATCCATTTAAAAGAAATAATAGTTATATTTTGCATGTGAACTCATGACTTTTTGGGAGAAGACCCTCAGCAGGCTGTACAGGGAAAATCTACACAGGTAAATGTAAGAAATAAACAGAAAAAGGATCAACATGCTATTGAAATGTTAAAAAAAAAGTTAAAATTTTAGGTATCCTATTTTAAACCGAGTGATATAATCAATGCAACCTGTATTTCTTGATGTGCAGGAAGATCATGGCTGTTGGGAGGTCCCAGCTGAGTTCTGTACATGGTTTCCTGGAAGCATCTCAAGACCTATTAGTCCAAATGGAAGCAGTAGGCTGGCTTTTACTAGGAGTAGAAAACTTTAAAATGCCTCGGTAGGTGAATTGATGTCAGGAGGAATGGATGTTCCTAGGCAGACGTAGGTCAAAACCATGCTGACCCTCTAAGATTCTAAGTATTGAAATTCAATAAATGAAAGGGAATAAGTCTGGATCTGCCCCAACTTTATCTAAGTTTACCAATTACAGTTTTTTAGGGCTTTTCAAAAG
>NW_027323560.1:0-1373 GCF_032062135.1 Pyxicephalus adspersus | reverse complement strand
AACAATCCCTACTGTGGGATATATACAGGTGTATAGGGAACAATCCTTGCAGTGAGATATACGGGTGTTTAGGGAACAATCCCTACTGTTGGATTTATACAGGTGAATAGGGAACAATCCCTACAGTGGGATATATACAGGTGAATAGGAAACAATCCCTACTGTGGGTTATATACAGGTATATAGGGAACAATCCCTACAGTGGGATATATATGGGTGTATAGGCAACAATCCCTACTGTGGGATATATACAGGTGTATAGGGAACAATCCCTACTGTGCGATATATACAGGTGAATAGGGAACAATCCTTACTGTGGGATATTTACAAGTGAATGGGGAACAATTCCTACAGTGAGATAAAAAACGTGTATAGAGAACAATGCCTGCAGTGGGATGTAAACGGGTGTATAAGGAACAATCCCTATAGTGGGATATATACAGGTTTACTGGGACACAGTTCCTACTGTGGGATATATACAGGTGTATAGGCAACAATCCCTACAGTGGGATATATACAGGTGTATAGGGAACAATCCCTACAGTGGGATATATACAGGTGAATAGGGAACAATTCCTACAGTGGGATAAAAAGGTGTATAGGGAACAATGCCTGCAGTGGGATGTACACGGATGTATAAGGAACAATCCCTACAGTGGGATATATACAGGTTTAACGGGAACAGTTCCTACTGTGAGATATATACAGGTATATAGGCAACAATCCCTACAGTGGGATATATACAGGTGTATAGGGAACAATCCCTACAGTGGGATATATACAGGTGTATAGGGAACAATCCCTACAGTGGGATTTCTCTCTCAATCTCAGTTGTACTGGGACTAGAGTACAATGTGCTTATACTTTCTTGTATGTATTTGTCTCTTATATCTGCATGGAGTTTTAGATAAAGAATAGTCACATTAATAAAATAGGAATCCTTATCAGTGTGTTAAAGTTTTGTGAAGCCCCCAGCAGCCAATTAGATGTCAGCTTTTATCAATTTTGTATAATTCAGGACAATGAAACAATCTGATTAGTTGGCAGGGTGGCTGCACGCAGCGCATTGCTCCTGTTATATAACAGTGGCATTGTTTGAGAACCAGGAGAGCGAATCGGTCAAAAGATGAACCACGTGCGCCATCTCCTCTGCTGGATGCCATTGCCTATATTAATGCCACCGACTGCCGCGCAGCGGATGTAACTTTTCTGGGCCTCGTTAGGTCTTTGTTCAGTGCGTTTGTGCTCATCGTACATTTCTATCCGCAGTGTCGGTATTTCTTGATTTATTTCTCGATTGTCTGCGCAGCCTTTTCGGAGAGACGACCCGCCGAGGGGAGCGCGTCGGAGGATGAGTTCATCAAAGAGCTCTT
>NW_027323559.1:0-1374 GCF_032062135.1 Pyxicephalus adspersus | reverse complement strand
CAGTGGATCTGTCCTGTCTATTGTGATCTAAAAATATGTTTTTTTTACAAATATGGACTGTGTGTTACAGAAGTAAAGATTTTGTCTCTTTTTGGCAGCTCCTGCGCCTGAAGCTCCAAAGGATGAGATTGGCCTTTTTGTACAGAGACCCGTGGATGGGGAAGTCACTGTTGGTCAGTATGATGGTTTTGCATTATTATTTGGAGTGCTGGTAATTGATGGAAAAGGAGTAGATGGGGGATGCAATATACCGTAACATTGTCATGTCTTTTATAGATATTACACTATAGAAACTGAAGCCACTTCAGATATCTCTTTTTATTGTAACAGTTTTACAAAATACTGAAAGTGCTTCTGTAGGGGGCAACTATTTCAACCCCGTAGTTTCCAAAATATATTAGATAACAATATTGATTAACGAGGTTAGCTTGGACTTGAAAAGAGATACCATTTTTTTCCTGGAGCTTATTTCTAGTTTAATTTTTTTAGGTGAAAATATCAAATTTATTGCAAAAGTGAATGGTGCCAACCTCCTGAAGAAACCAGTGGTGAAATGGTTCAAAGGCAAGTGGATGGACCTGTCTACCAAAGTTGGCAAGCATCTACAGATCACTGAGACGTACGATCGGAACACAAAAGTAAGAGGCCAGTTAAAAACGCCAGAGGTTAAGAGATAACATAGATAACATAACATAGTAGATAGATAACATAGTCATTCCAAGATCATTTGCAACAAAAAACTAAGCAATACATGTGATCTATAGTTTGTTAAAAAGCATTTCAAAGGACACTATAGAGAATTTTCAGTGAGAATTTTGTGTTTACAAAATGGACAAAAAATGTTTCAAGAGTCACTTTCACATTGTACAAGCTTACACTTTTACAATTTTGTTACTGGGCTAAATGTTAGGTTTTTGGGTTTTTTTTTTTTCTGATGAACCACTGCAACGGAGTTGATTTGCATAAACTGGTTATACGCTAGGCAATACTTTCAATCAATAGAAATGTTGATTTGATCATAAATTTATCAGGAAAATGCATTTTTATAGTAATTACTAATTATAATTAGGCAGAATATCAATAGAAAATTGATTGGGCAAGAATACCATTGATATTTTAACATAGATTTACAAGTTAGCATACAAGTAGGTGGCACTACAGTACAATTGTTTGTAGGATGGATTTACATTACTATGATATGAAAAAAATCAGAATCAAAAACTCAAAGTCACCCCCCTAAGGTATTTGTCTTTTTCTTCCTATTCAGGTTCACACCTTTGAAATACACATTATCAAGGCCAAGACCACATATGCAGGAGGTTACCGTTGTGAAGTGTCCACCAAGGACAAATTTGACAGCTGCAATTTCAACCT
>NW_027323558.1:0-1374 GCF_032062135.1 Pyxicephalus adspersus | reverse complement strand
TTGGCCCCCAGGCTTTCATCACCAGGGATAGACAGGGATCAGAAGACTTCAGTGTGGGAATGGCTATCAGGTTGGAATACAGTAAATCAAGGTGAGGGGGTTTAACAGGGCAAGGTCAGGTAACAGGTGGAGGTCAGGGCAGGTAGCGGACGAGGCAGGGTCAAAGTCAAACCGAGGCCACATCCAGAGAATCCAAAGAGAGAACTAACTGGCAAAGAGACAGGAAATGCACTGAGGATCCAGCAACCTGAGACTGAAACTAGACAGATTTAAAAATGCCAAGCAGCCAACGGTAGGACAGAACTGTACAATCTGCTCATTGACTGCTGCACCCCCTCCAGAATCACCTTCAGCTGTGCACAGCCTCAGTTTCTGTAAAGGGAATGCCGAGAATGGTGGAAAGTTCATGGCTACAGGGATGTAGGTGATGCTGAAGCTTGCTGAGCAGATGATTTGCGGCAGAGTGGTAACAATCTATCTGAGTCATTCCTCTAATGGTATTTGATTCTCCCGTCATGTGCTTCTAGACCAATGTTTCTCAACCAGGGTTCCATGTAACCCTAGGATTTCTTCATATGTTGCTGAGGATTTCTTAAGCAATTAGCAGTTATTGCCTTTCAGATCAGTTTAAGTGACACCAATGATCTTTTTGGCCATCTGTAAGGGTGATATTCTTTACAATGGCCAACAATGTAAGAGGGATTCTTCCCTCTGACCACCAAGCTACTTTACTGTGAGCTGTGTATATAATAATTATAGGGGTTTGCTTAAGACCTAAAATGTATTTCAAGGGTTCCCCCATGGAGGTTGAGAAACAATGTCCTAGAGTAACCATACTGGATGAACCTGGCTCTGATGAAGGCTCTGTAAGTCCCAATGGTTGCATATTTCACTTGTTAGGTTGATTTGAAGGGTCATCTCCACCTTGGTTATCTTTATGGTTCATGGTTGGGTGGACTCATCCTTAGTGTGTCATCCTGTTATTGTTCTTTCTGTCCTCACATTAGTTCTGCTTGGTTCACTTTGCTTCAAACATCCCAGGCTCTTCCAGAACTCCAACCCCCATTCCTGTGCCACATGTAGTTACTATGGACAAGGTCCATCCTGTTTCAAAAGGGCCCAAGACTGCACAATAGGTGTTGTGGGGAACCAATTGCTAATATTAAGAAATGCCCTATTTTGTTCATCCCTGAATTCTTGGTATTGACTACCAATTTTTTCTTCTTGGCTGCTCTTCATCTCTCCTCTCTTGACTGAGGTATGCCAGAGCCTTTTTACCCTAACTGCACCACCTACTCCACCCTTTTCATCCCCCTTTACCTTACAATGACACCTGCAGGTATGGTGAAATTGGCCCTACAGCTATTTATTAAC
>NW_027323557.1:0-1374 GCF_032062135.1 Pyxicephalus adspersus | reverse complement strand
AATCATCACAGAGAGGGGAGATGGGGGAAATGGGGACACAGCAATGGGTTCTCAGCCTGGCACCCCAAAACTGAACATTCTTAGGGGCAGAACGTCAACAGCCAATCAGAATCTGACAAAGGGTGACCGGGGAAATAATCAATATATTAAAGGAAAACTTCCTGCGTCACCTTCACACCCCAATATTGTGTCATGAGATCCCCAAATCTAATATTGGGGTCACCTGATCATTACCGCACCTACCCGGGATACAACACTCCTCCTCCTTCTCAGGGGGCCACTTACCCTTTTGCTCCTCTTCCTGGGGTCACACTTCTCATCCTAGACTACACCACTTATTCCCTATTCATTTCTGGGTCATACCATTACACCCTCATTCCTGGGGGTACAACATTCCATTATCCACCTGCCCGGGGCCACACCACTCACCCCGTACTCCTCCCAGGGCCACACCACTTCCTCTTGTTTAGTCCGCCTACCACTTAGGGCCACACAACTCATCCATTCTTCATTCCTGGGTCATACCACTCACTCTCTTTCCTGGGTCCACCAGCCCACCTTATTCTCCTCCTGGGGCCACACTACTTTCCCCCTCCTTTTTAGTCCACATCACTCAACCCTTCATTGGTCCACCTGCTTACCACACAACGTCCCCTTCATTTCTGGGTCATACCATTCACCCTCTTTCTTGGGTCCACCTATTTGCATGACCCTCCTACTGGGGCCACACCACTTGCCCCCCTGATTTTTGGTCCACTCTACTCTTACCACATCACTCACCCCCTTCATTGGTCCACCTGCTGTCCCACTAGCCGCTGTACAAAGTCCATAGTCATGTCACTAGCTGTCCCCCAGAGGAGCTCACAATCTAATGTCCCTACCATAGTCATATGTCTTTCTTACAGTCTAAGGTCAATTTTGGGGGGAAGCCAATTAACCTAAGTGCATGTTTTTGGAATGTGGGAGGAAACCGGAGTACCCGGAGGAAACTCATGCAAACACGGGGAGAGGGCTGATTCCAACCTGGGACCTAGCGCTGCAATAATCCCTAGAATGTGATAACAAGCAACACATGGAGCAGCCATTCAGCGAACACTTTAACAATTGTATTTCAATTCTGGTATATTTTATTATATGTATGTTATAAAAATTAAAACTTAATAAAGTTGATTGAAACAAAAAATACCACTATAGGATAGTCACATGATTCTTCTTGTTTGTACAGGAAATCCCCAAAACCCCGGACCACGCCCCTTCCAGAACATTCTACCTGTACACGGTGAATCCGTTACCTACAGCTCGCATGTTACTGCAGAGATGCTACAAGGTAATGTGAGAGGATTGCACCAATGAATGGCCTGGTGACAGGTTCTC
>NW_027323556.1:0-1375 GCF_032062135.1 Pyxicephalus adspersus | reverse complement strand
ATGTTGAATTGTTATATATATATATATATATATATATATATATATATATATATATATATATATATATATATCACATTTATATTAGGGTGAACAATTCTTTCTGTATAACTTAATAAAAGTAAAGAAATAAAGAAAACCAAACCTTCATTTTTTTTTTACTTACTCCAGCACTTTTTAAATTTGTCATTGTAAGATTGTGAATATTTTAAGAATTACATGATCTCTGCCTCGTAAATTGCAAAATTAGGTACACATTTACTTGATTACACTTTGATATGTCTGTGACATAAGAAAAAAATATTAATTTTCATTAAAAAGAAAGAACATTTTTGCATGAGGCCTCCTCTGCTGAAAATGTAGCTTACCAGTGAACTCAATAAATTCTGAGTAACTAACATGGAAAAAGTAGATCTGATCTCAGTCTGCATTTGCATTTAGTGCTATGTTCGTGACCCAGAAAATATTTAAAACATGGACAGACAACTAGTATTCCCAGAAAGACATCCAAATTTTGGCATCTCTCGTATTTTTTGAATACATATCTCCTTTAAAAAGTTAAGAAAGAGAAGAAAATGCTAGTCACATGATTTATGTAACACAATAAATAAAATTAAAAAACCTGTCTGTAGTTTAAAAAAATGTACACTTTAACCATCACTCTATTATGCAGAGATTGCAAAGCAGTTAACATTAAGTTAAGATGGCTGTTTGGCAGCTCCCTCCTCTTTGCTGTGTCCATGCCTCTGCTTCATTGCCCCCATAACATCTGTGACAGATATTCAGATGAATACAGTGACAGCATAATGCTAATGGGAGCTTGTAGAAATGAGATGTCTTTCCATTTCGGCAGCTTTAATGTGAGTAATGAAACGTTTTCTCTCCAGCGTAGCCAGTGCAACGAAGAAGCGTTCCTCATATGTGATAATGGCAACGTGAGCAATGACATTCATATTGAATAATGCATGCTAACCTCTTACGTTATTCTTTCTTTTAATTATAGTGGGGTTCACTTCCAGGGAACAACGATTGGCATGGCACCCATCATGAGCATGTGTACAGCAGACAAATCTGGTGGTGTGGTCATGGTAAGTATTAAAAGCAATTATTTTAATTTTGCTAGTAATGCAGATATACCTAAAACAAACACACGCATAAAAGCATTTGCCTGATTTAAGGGATGTTCATTCTAGGGAGCCCTGAAATCTGAAGTTCGCTAATACCCAAGTGAGAATATTTGAAAGTTGGTGTTTTAACCTGTCCTCTCCTCTCTATTGCTGCTGATCAATCACTATAATGAGTGTCCTATTTAACCTATAGAGAGGTATAGGATGGGGTGTTTTTGCATCAATCACTATAATGAGTGTCCTATTTAACC
>NW_027323555.1:0-1375 GCF_032062135.1 Pyxicephalus adspersus | reverse complement strand
CATATAGAGAACTCTCTTCTCCATTATTCACCTTGAGATCATTACAAAGAACAAGAGGAATTTAATTTCTGGATAAGGAAGGGATTCTTCACTGTAACGTCTGTGAAAATGTGGAATCGGCTCCCTCAGGAAGTAGTTTCAGCAAGTTCTATAGATTGCTTTAAGAAAAAGCTGGATGATTTCTAGAAGCACAGAATATACCTGGGTATTAAGGCTTTAAAGTAAGATAAGAGACTTCTGATTCAGGTAACATCCGATCGTCTCATGGAATCAGGAAGGAATTTTTTCCCCTGTTGAAGTAAATTGTACCAGGGGTTTTTGCCTTCCTCTGGACCAACTATGTCTATGCTCCAAAAACATTCCTAAGAACATGTCAGCCTGGAAAATATAACATTGGATTTTATGCCAAATTCTCTTGGTGAGCTGAGATTGCCTGTGAATCCAATTAAGTGTGCAGGTTTCTATAATGTGCATCCAGACCCGGTCTGTAATTGGCAAAGAACAACGATTAAACAAAAGTCTTGTTCCTATTTCATTTATTTATCTTAATATATTGGTGTCAATTGGTCACCCCACTCAATAAAAACAATCTTTAAGATTTACATTCTTCCCAATGGCCAGCAATGTAAGAGGAATTCTTCCCACTGACCACCACACTAATATACTGTGAGCTGTAGATATAGCAATCATAGCTGGGGTTCCCTGAAGACCTGAAAATTATTTCAAGGGTTCTAGCATGTTAAAAAAAAGTCAAGAATCACTGCTGAAGTGTCTAATCTATATATATAATATATAATCCAATAAGTAATATAATAATAAAATTGGAAGAGACACACTAAAGCCGTGTCAAAATTTACTTTCAACTGAATACTGTAATATTAATTCAAAATGTGCAATAAATAAAATACAACATAAATACTCTTTACATTATTTAAATGATTTGAGACAATTCAGACTTGTTTTTTCCAATTCTCTCTGTGAGTCATTTCCCGTGTTAGCACCTTGGCAGACACACAGAGACCCTACGCACAATTCTTATGCTAGGAAGAGTAGGTGTATTAGGTGGTGAATTGCATGTTCACTAAGAGATTTCAGTGCTTTTTTGGCTCTTTGTAAATGGTAAGGAAATGATTGATCATTCCACAAACAAACATACATTACAATAGTAACATACTGCATATAGAAATAATTGCAATTGAATAATAGGAAATAGAGAAAAGAGGTAAACTTTGTTTTCCATGTTTTGAAAGCATTCTTAAGAATTAATATAAATGCAAGCAATTATTATTATTATTATTATTATTATTATTATTAATAAACAGGATTTATATAGCGCCAACATATTACGCAGCGCTGTACATTAAATAGGGATTGC
>NW_027323554.1:0-1375 GCF_032062135.1 Pyxicephalus adspersus | reverse complement strand
TTTGTATTGGACTCAATACAGCTATTTTTGATTGAATCCAGTACAAAATTTTTGAATTTCCAGCCGCTAAGTCCCGGTCGCACCGACGCATGCACTGATGTCACCAGGAAGTCCCGGAGGACACCTCTGCACTTTGTGCCTGGAGATCGGAGGAGGCAGACATGTCCCCAGGACCTGTGGGAACCAGCAGGACCCTGGGGGACAGCGACGGAACAAGGTAAGTGGGTTTTCATTCCGCTTTTAGGTTCCTCGAGTGTGACTCGGGAATACCGCTAGGGGAGTTAAGTGTCTCCAATGATCTTTTTGGGTAAGGGTGACATTCTTACCATTGGTCAGCAATGTAAAGCTACTTGCAATACACATGTGCAATACTTATCACTGGAAACAAACAACTAACGACTGATCGTCCGATAATTGTTAGAAAAAGAAGTGCACAACCAGGCCGATGGATGAGGAATTTTGCTGTAAACGAACGACCGTCCAAATATTTGTGAAAGATTGTTGATCGGTCGTTAATCGTTCGTTTTCTAACGACAATTGTTGCACGTGTGTATGTAGTATAGGAGGCATTCTTTGGCATCTAATATACTATGATTCCATGAAAACCTGAAAGGTATTTCAATGGGCTCCCATTGAAAAGGGTAAAAAATACTGAGCTACATTTTCACATAGGCTTTTGATGAAGGCTGCAAATGGCTGTTTTAACACATTACAAGTACATAGCCTACAGCTGTCACCTTAATGCGTACCTAAACTCAACATTTTTAATTTACATAAAAGGGAAGGCAACAGCTGCAGCGCTGCCCCTTTATTATTATGTTATTAATATAATAATGGGAGCACAAAGTCACCCAGGATACTTACGTCACGCATCCTGGGAGGCTCTGGGTGCTCCTTCTGCGCATGCCATAATCTCAAACATGGGTAAAAAGGGCATTTTTATTCCTGGGGTAAGAGATGCTGATCTCATGCATGCGCAGTGAGATCGTCTCTCTTTTTTTCCCCCTTCACAGCGGCTACCTGGGCAGTGTGAGATCGTGTGACGAAGAAAGAGCACTTAAGGGAAAAAAAGTTGGCGGTGCCAGGCGCTTCCCCTGCGCCAAGACGAAGTGGTATTCCAGGACAACGCGGGACCGGATTGTGGGAACGACCAGTGCCATCGAGGGACCTGCAGGATTAAAGGCAAGTGTCATTTTTTTGTTTTTGGGTTAGTTTCCCTTAAAAGAAAATCATGCAATCATTACTGGAGTGCATCATTTGCTGCATGGGATTAACAGAACTGGCAAACTTTTGTTTAAAGGTTAAAGATACTGTACACTTCAGAAAAGAGGTTTTCCTTATATATATATATATATATATATATATATATATATAT
>NW_027323553.1:0-1375 GCF_032062135.1 Pyxicephalus adspersus | reverse complement strand
TCTGATTGATTGAGCTTGATGTGCATGTACATAGTTGCGAACAGACAATTTTTGGGGTGTGGACCTCTACTCAGCTGTCATCTGCAGCTGTGATCCGTTGAAAGAACAATAGCAAACACTCCATTCTCAGCCGTCATCCATGCAGAGGATTCCAGCTGCTGATAAGAGCTGGGGACACAGGCTGCCCCCCCCATTCCATAGGTGTGCTGTGGCTTCTATATAAAAAACTGCTTGATAAAATATATCAAATTTGTGGGCATGTGTAACGACATGATGGGCACAGTGTGATATCTGTGTGTGGGAATTGTGCATGTCATAGCCTAAATCCATGCAGCCTATGAGGACACTCAGATAATAGTCCCAAAATATCTCTGAAATCCTAGGCCACCAAATTAGCAGTATTTGAAGTGCATTGCAACAACCTCCAAGAAATGTGGCTGATTAGTAGCTAGCAGGATCCTCAACATTTCAAGTAGTTGCAAACGAGGGCTTAGGACATGTTAAAGATTAAAGATAGCAGGTTCTTAAACTGAGAAATATGAAAGGCAGCGTAAAAACACATGGCAATACATTTCCAACAAGCATGCTGCAAGACACACATTCAAACATTACTATTGGCTTCAAAATATACATCCAAACAGATCATCCGATTCTGCTTGATGAATCAGGGGCAAAGTCTGATCCTAACCCCATCCATTTCAGTGAGGTAGATAGGACTGAATACTAAAGAAGTTTCTCCCAACTGTATTAGTAAGCGTAAATTCCTCAGGGGATATCAAATAGCTAGATGTGTTTGACTGGCAGCTGCCTCTATGTCACCAGTTGATCGTTTTTCCTCTCTACCACGGGTTCATCCACCCTATCTAAGCATGAGTTGTGTAAATATTCCTATATATTGAATACCCAAACAGCTTTACCTTTCTCATCTTTCCTCTTATCTTCATGATTAGACCATTTTTTTTTCAAGACTAAGAAGAGATGTATTTAGGTGGGATCAAACACTTCTAACTATTTGATAGCTCTCACTATCCCCTGAAAAAGCCCATAAAGCGAAACACATCAGGACTTCATGCCAATCATGTTATATGGTGATAATACAGTTAGGGTAAACTTATTTAGTATTCATTCCTATCTACGCACATTGCACTATGCACATGTTGTGAACATGAATTTGTCTTTGTATTCAATATTTTTTTCTCTATAAAAACTTTTTTTGCCACAGAAAACCCGACTACTTTCTCTTCTATGTTACTTCATTTAACACTATATTACTTCATTTACATTTAATTTAAGGGGGTGGCTAACTACAATCTCAGAATTCTTTGTAAAATGATAGGTGAGCTCCCATTGTGTCTAAATCACAACCAGGCAACTA
>NW_027323552.1:0-1376 GCF_032062135.1 Pyxicephalus adspersus | reverse complement strand
GATATAAATTCTGTTGTAGAGATAGGTATGGATTTGGTTGTATTGGTGGGTATGGAATCTGTGGCATGGGTAAGAAGGGTTTCGGTTGCGGAGATAGATGTAGATTCAGTTGTAGAGTTGGGTATAGATTCTGTTGCATGGGTAAAAAGAGTTTCTGTTGTGGAAATGGATATAAATTCAGTAGTAGAGATGTGTATGGGTTCGGTTGTAATGATGGTTATGGATTGTGTTACAGAAGTAAGAATGTTTTCTGTTGTAGAGATATGTATGGATTCTGTTGCAGGGGTAAAACTGGTTTCTGTTTTAGAGATGGATATAGATTCAGTTGTGGAGATGGGTATGGATTCTGTTGCAGAGGTAAGAATGGATTCTGTTGCGGGGGTAAGAATGGATTCTGTTGTAGAGCTGGGTATGGACTCGGTTGGAGTAGTGGGTGGGAATTCAGTTGCAGAATTAGGATTTTTGTCTGTTGTATAAATGAGTATGGACTCAGTTGTAGAACTGGGTATAGATTCTATTGCAGGGGTAAGCATGATTTCTGTTGTAGACATATGTATGGTTGTAGTGGCGGGTATGAAATCTGTTGCAGAGGTAAGAATTGTTTCTGTTGTAGTGGTGGGTAAAGATTCTATTGCAGAGGTAAGAATTGTTTTTGTTGTAGAAATGGGTATGGATTCTGTTGCAGGGCTAAGAATGGATTCTTGTGTAGAGCTGGATATGGACTCGGTTGAAGTGGTGGGTATAGATTCAGTTGTGGAACTGGGTATAGATTCTGTTGCAGGGGGAAGAATGGTTTCTGTTGTAGTGGTGGGTATGGAATCTGTTGCAGAGGTAAGAAAGTTTTCTGTTGTAGAGATGGATATAGATTCAGTTGTAGAGATGGATATTGATTCAGTTGTAGAGATGGGTATGGATTCTGTTGCAGGAGTAAAAATTGATTCTGTTGCAGAAGTAAGAATGTTTTCTGTTGAAGAGCTGGGTATGGATCCAGTTGTAGAGGTATGAATGTTCTCTGTTTTAGAGCTGGGTATAGATTCTGTTGCAGGGGTAAGAATGGTTTCTGTTGTAGTGGTGGGTATGGACTCGGTTTCAGTGGTGGGTATGGACTCGGTTTCAGTGGTGGGTATGGACTCGGTTTCAGTGGTGGGTATGGACTCGGTTTCAGTGGTGGGTATGGATTCTGTTGTAGAGGGGTGTATTGACTCATTTGTAGTGTTGGGTATAGGTTCAGTTGGAGATGTTATGAATTCAGTAGTAGAGATGAGTATGGAATCTTTTGTGGAGCTGGGTAGAGATTCTGTTGCTGAGCTGGGTAGAGATTCTGTTGCTGAGCTGGGTAGAGATTCTGTTGCTGAGCTGGGTAGAGATTCTGTTGC
>NW_027323551.1:0-1376 GCF_032062135.1 Pyxicephalus adspersus | reverse complement strand
TGAGAGAAATACAGACATTTTTCTGGCTTTGTGGATAGATAGCAAGTGATATCACAGGTAAATATCTGTATTTTTTTGCGAGAAATAAAGAAATTTTTCTGGGTTTGTGATTATATAGCAAGAGCTATCACAGTTAATATCTGTATTTTTTGAGAGAAATACAGACATTTTTCTGGCTTTGTGGATATAAAGCAAGTGCTATTACAGTTAAATATATATATTTTTTGAGAGAAATACACAAATTTTTCTGGCTTCGTGGATATATAGCAATTGCTATACGATTTAAATATCTGTTTTTTTTGAGAGAAATACATACATTTTCTGGCTTTGTGGATATATAGCAAGAGCTATCAGAGTAGAATATCTGTTTTTTTTTGAGAGAAATACAGACATTTCTCTGGCTTTGTGGATATATAGCAAGTGCTATCACAGTTAAATATCCGTATTTTTTTGAGAGAAATACAGAAAATTTTCTGGCTTTAAGGATATATAGCAAGTGCTATCACAGTTAAATATCTATATTTTTTGAGAGAAATACATAATTTTTTCTGGCTTTGTGGATACATAGCAATTGCTATCAGATTTAAACATCTGTATTTTTGAGAGACATACAGACATGTTTCTGGCTTTGTGGATTCATAGCAAGTGCTATCAAAATTTTATATTTGTAGTTTTTGAGAGAAACACAGAAAGGTTTATGGCTTTTTGGGTAGCTTGCAAAAGGTATCAGACTGAAGCATGTGTGTTTTTTGTACAGTAGGACAGACATGTTTCTGCCTTTTTTAAAAAAATAGCAAGAGGTAGCAACTTAAACTGCACAATCTGTATATTTCAAGATATACAGAGGGCTGATCTATCACAAAAGCCATTGTGCATTGTGACAGGGCAGGTAAGGGCCTTGTCACAATGCACGATCTTAAAGGCTTGTGTGATAGATATGTGATAGATTGCAAGAGGTATCAGACTGAAATATCTCTTTTTGTAAAGTAGCACAGAAATGGTTTTGCCTTTTTGGATAACTAGCAAGATGTAGCAAAAAAACAGCACAAAGAAATTTTTCTTGCTTTGTGGACATATAGTAAGTGCTATCATTGTTAATCTGTATTTTTTTGAGAGAAATACATACATTTTTCTGGCTGTGTGGATATATAGTAAGTGCTATCAGAGTAAAATATCTGTATATTTTTGAGAGAAATACATACATTTTTCTGGCTTTGTGGATATATAGCATGTGATATCACAGTTAAATATCTGTATTTTTTTTTAAAGAAATAAATAATTTTTTCTGGCTTTGTGAATATATAGCAAGTGCTATCACAGTTAAATATCTGTATTTTTTGAGAGAAATACAGACATTTTTCTGGCTTTGTGGATAT
>NW_027323550.1:0-1377 GCF_032062135.1 Pyxicephalus adspersus | reverse complement strand
CTCAGTGCGATCCCTGGCACTAGAGGTTAAATGGGACAAGTCTCCCTATTCAAAACCTCTAGTGCTCTCTGATTGCCATTGAGGAAAACTTTGTCACTAGGGGTTAATTAACCTCTAGTGCCCCTGGGGAGCGCAAACAGGAGGATTCCCAAGGCTGCATGAACGAATGCAGCCCTGGGAATCCACTGCGATCCCGGAGCACCAGAGGTTTATAACCCTCTAGTGCCCGGGGATCGCAGCGGAATTGCAGATGAACTCTCAATGGAGTTTCTCCATTGAGAGTTCATCTGCAGTTCAGTTCTGATGGTCACCGGGTTGATAAGTACAGCCCGGTGACCGTGGTAACTTTGCGGTCACAGCTGATTGGATGCACGCGAGTGACCGTGGGAACTGAAGTGCAGATGAACTCTCAATGGAGAAACTTCATTGAAAGTTCATCTGCAGTTCCACTGTGATGCCTGGGCACTAGAGGTTAATTACCCATCCCCAATTATCGCCCCTAGGAACTGTCAACCAAGGGGAACCCTTCACACTATTATCATTAGCCACTCGGCTCTCGACCAATTACTAATTATATTGTAAGCATTCTCCATTATTAATTAGCAGATTTACTAATAATTATTTTACATTAATACACTTTTAAAATTTTGTTTTATATATCATTTTACCTATGTGTTATGAATATTGCAATTAAATATTTATTACACGGCAAGGACTTCCACTAAAACCACCTGACAACTAAAAACCGAGGGAAAAGTTGTAGGTCCTGATCAATTTTGCTCTTGACCCAAATCAGCACCAATAATGCAACATTAACTGTAAGGCTATGGCAAGGGGATCAGCTGCTTGGGACCTACAGTCAATACAGGTGATCAGTCCTATTCTCTCAATTGGTATTTTTTGGCATACAGCTTTCACAAGGTAAGATATAGAATTAAGAGTAGGCTTATTATACCCAATATTAAACGTAACATAAACAAATATAATGAAAAGAGACATAAAGCAGGGTTTTTATGACCAAAGATCAAGTTTTTAGTAGAAACTAAACAACAGTATCTTAAAGTACATATAAAATAACAGTAAACAATATACGTTATTAGTTCTCAACATATATACATAGAAAAACAAAGTAACAATACATGATAACCCAACTAATAGATATCTCTTGTAGATGTTACAGGGAGACCATATTTATATTGGTGTTGTGCTGGATTGGGATCCAGAAGACAGTAAGTACTTGATTATGAGTGTTCTTTGTATTGGGAAAGTTCGGTGTAGGGACTATGATACCTGACGCGTTTCACCCTAATAGGCTTCCTCAGGGGTATAGTTCATAACCGTAATCAAAGCGCTAATAAGGAATATAATTATCAGTGA
>NW_027323549.1:0-1379 GCF_032062135.1 Pyxicephalus adspersus | reverse complement strand
TGTGCTCTTTATGATGGCATTAGGGATCTACTGGACCCCCCTTGTTTTTCCTGCACTACCTGTAAATGTATTAAATATAGACAGTACGCTATTTGGACACATTGGGCCCGATTTAATAAAGTTCTCCATGGCTGGAAAGGAAACACCTTCATCAGTGTTTCTGGGTGATCCAGCAAACCTGGAATGGATTTCTTAAAAGTCATTTGCTGTTTGTTAGCAAATGTTTTAAATCCTGGACCAAATCCACTCCAGGTTTGTTGGATCGCCCAGTTTCACTGATGAAAGTGTTTCCAGCCTTGGAGAGCAGTCATACATCAGGCCTATTGTTGGTCATTGGTGACCAAAGTCAGAGACCTTCCGGGGTATTATTATTATTATTATTATTATTATTATTAATAATAATAAACAGGATTTATATAGCGTCAGCATCTTATGCAGCGCTGTGCATTAAATAGGGGTTGCAAATGACAGACAAATACAGACAGTGACACAGGAGGAGAGGACCCTGCCCCGAAGAGCTTACAATCTAGGATTTAACAACAAAGTAGGAGAATCAGCACATGTATGTATGCCGACCTTTCCTCTACCCTTCCATCCTGATATACAGCCTCACTGTCTTTTACCCTTTGTGTTTCCCAAGCTCGGGATACTTTGTAATCTAGTTAGCCCAAGTAACACTCCTAACTACTAATCTTTACATAGAATGCTCTGCTCAATGTATTGCCAGGCAGGTTATTACCATTTTCCAAAGTCTGAGACATTTTACTAGGAAACAGATGGATGATTTAGTAAAGGTGAGCAAGCATAAGCATTACATCTTATTGACTCAGCTATGTATTCAAACCTTATTTATATGAATATTGTGTGATATATACATGAGGCAACCATACAAGCTTATTGTTCTTTAGAGATTTGCTTCTCTTTGTTTGTTTTTTTTTAGTAAAACAGCACAGAAATTGTAACTTGCTGATCATTTTATCTTAACACAAGTCTAGCAAACAGGATATGTCTATTGTGACTCTGCTGTCACTACTAAAACACCCAAAAAGCCTCTGGTGGCCACAGACCTTTAGAAAGATAGGCTTTAGATAGAACAGTAATTTGTTGTTCAGGCAAGAGGTAGTTACTTCCTCAAAATACTAAATTTGATTTGGTTGTTAACTGAGATGATATATAGTATACTGTTAATTGGTTCTAAAGGTGGCCTCCTCTTAAGTACAAAATTAAGAAATGTAGAAAGAGAAAAAGAAATAGAGGGCCAATAGATAAATGTGTACCAAAATAGTCTGGTTGTCATAAAGTTATAGAAGAGTTTAATAGTGCAAAACACACAATAAAATATTCATAACTCAAGTTAGTACAGCAAAACATTTGTGCAA
>NW_027323548.1:0-1379 GCF_032062135.1 Pyxicephalus adspersus | reverse complement strand
AATTCAAGTAAGAATTTAAAAGACAAATGTTTTGATATACCATTTTTTTCCCCCTCCCATTCAGGAACGTCATATGATCATGCATAAAAGGACCCACACTGGAGAGAAACCTTATGCTTGCAGTCATTGCGATAAAACATTCCGCCAAAAACAGCTTCTGGATATGCACTTCAAAAGATACCATGACCCCAGCTTTGTACCTGCTGCATTTGTATGTTCTAAATGCGGTAAAACATTCACACGTAGGGTAAGTTTTTGACTTTTGATCCTGCTAATTATTCAGGTGATTTTGATGCTGCTTTACTGAATGGGTTTATTCATTATACTTTCAATGACCGCAAAAAAAAAATAAGCCGGCGATTACATTCAAAAAGTGTGAATAGTCAGATTTCAGCATGTATTTATGTGGTGCCAAACGGCTCTTGATAATATGGACTCTAAAGGGGATTCTTAGTTGGCTTAGTGACTGCAAGGTGTCCCCCAGGTCTGTGGCAACAAAACAAACCTAAATCTTTGATCCCGTCTGTTTAGGGCAGTTTCCCCTAATGTTTTGAACGTGAAGGGACCCATCCTGTTCCTAATATTCACTTGTGATAGGGTTGATGAACTTTGATAAGCTTTTATTTTTGTTTTGTGTTTTTCTTGTTCATATTTAATCTTGAATCTGTTACATTATTTTTTAGAAATCTTAGTGGTGTATAATTTTCTTTTTAGAATACTATGTCGAGACATGCCGATAATTGCACTGGTCCTGATGGTACTGAAGGTGAAAATGGAGGAGAAGGAGAAGCAATGCACAAGAAAGGGAAACGTGGACGAAAACGAAAAATGCGTTCCAAGAAAGAAGGTTCAACCGATAGTGGTAAGAGTCAGGCCATTTGACATTTGAAACTCAATCTTTTATGTAAGTTATTTAGACTTGTGTTCACGTCTTTGGTAATAGTAACATGTACTGTGGTTTTTCTGTAACTAACCAGACTAGAACCACTGTTGCCAAAATAAAAGTTTTATTTAGGATTGCATTGTCGGTGAGCTGAGAGCGCAGCTTGTTCTTACAAAACTTCATCTTGGAGAACAGCTGCTTGCACCACCAAGTGCTGCCAAACAATTGCGATCACACGCTTGGCACAGGCTAACAACATTGGAAACTGAGCATGTGACAGCTGAAGAAGCCAATGAAAGTCTCTGTATGTGTGCGCGTGCTTGGCATCGAAATTCCCCTTGAGATTCGATCGCTTAAAAGTGCTGTTGGTGTCCTTGCACACTAAACACAGGGTTTTGTTGCCGCATTGGACGAAGAATAATTTGTCAGTCCATTTGGGGTCGAGGATACCTGGTCAAACTTCCAGAGACTGGTAGCTGCGCGTTGCTTTTGCTCC
>NW_027323547.1:0-1379 GCF_032062135.1 Pyxicephalus adspersus | reverse complement strand
TTTTTTTTACCAAAACCAGGAATGTCTCCTTGATCCCTCCTTATAGGCAAGTAGACCAGTCTTGATCTGTAGCAGACTCCATACGTTTCAAGGACTATAAGGAATTCTATGCTCTAAGATTTGATTGTTACATCTGCAGCTTTTTTATTATATTTTTCACCAATATGGATTGAGCAAGGAGGCTGGTGGAATGGTCCCAAGGCGGACTCCACCAAAGATTAATCAAGAGCAAATCACAAGATGATCAAGTCACTGACTGGGAATAACTGAACTTTGTTTTACATTGCAAAAGGTAAATTTTTGCAATTAGCTGTAACAGTTCTTTTTTCTTTAAACAACATATCCTGTTTTTATTACATTTATGAACTATAACAGTCTGGTATGTGACACCGGATGCCTCCCCCCATTATCCCTTACCATCAGGTGTCAGATACATAGGATGAGTTATCGTAATGGTGATTGCATGATTCTCACCTCTCACCAATCCCCATCTAAAGGTGGCTATTTTAAGGCTCTCATTTTAATACTCCATTTATCTCCACATATAATCTTCTGCCATTTCCCCGGCTGCAGTAATACAACGACTTCTCTACCTGAGAGATGGAAAAGATGATAAGGAAGAACAATGGACTCAGTTCTTTAAAAATACTTCTCATAGTTATTCACTGTCATTATCTGGAAGTAATGTGTTCATTTTTAAGGCTACTTTTTTCTTCTTTTTAATGAAGCTTTTTCTCTGACCTGAAAAAATGAACATTAATCTCTGCAGGTTTAGGAACGTTTGAAAGAGGATTGTGTAGCCTCTTGATCAGTACAACATCAATAGGAAGCAATGGTGACATTCTCAATGTGGTCACCCACCAACTACACATTACAGTAAGATCAGTGAAGATTAAAGCACAACCGGGAAAAGGTTAAATCCACTTTGGGCTATTAAAGCTGGAATCCATTTATACAGTAGTGAAGATGACAATTACCAAATACTCTTCTGTTGAGAATCAATCGCTGTCATTGAAAACACATTGACCTGGAAGATTCCATACCAGAGAATATTTGGCAAATGACAGATTCACTCCTTTATATCTATGTCTCACTGTAATATATTGTTTTCAGAATCTGTGGCAAATATTCTTATATAATATTCTGCCAGTAACAGCACTACCCATGGCAGGCTGACAACCTGACCTGCAAATTTCTACAGTTGTTGGATATGTTTGGGAGGGAAAATCTTGACTAATATTGTATATATACGAGGTCTGTCTAAAAAATAAGTTAATTGTGTTTTCATCTCCTATAAAAAGGCAGTGAGATGATTCTGATCTCTTGCCATGAATGTGTAAACTTCTCCCAACACGCAGGACAAACGCCGGCACTCTCTG
>NW_027323546.1:0-1379 GCF_032062135.1 Pyxicephalus adspersus | reverse complement strand
ATTTGAATGATCCCCAGCATCAATCAGTCTACATCCTTTAAATCCAAGATGTCAAGGTTCCATTTTCCCCTCCCTTTGACACCTATAAAATATTGTAGTATTTTGGATATAACTACAGACAATGAAAAAAGGACCTAAAGAGGGTAAAAAAAAAACAAAAAACATGTAACCTGTGTAATAAAAGGTATATATTTTTTAAAAGGTATGTTCCCAATGGGATGGAAGAGCTGTGTCTTCAGATTAATATAAAGTTTTTAAACATTATTATGTACTCGTGCACTTAATGTATATTTTTATGTTCTATTGAAAAAATGTACAATTCACTGGTGGACTACGATACCTGGAAAATGCTCAGAAAATAACATGAGAAGGAAGATTGCACAAATAATGTATGCAATGCTATGACAAAGGGGTGCGCAGAACTGGGCAAAATATAGTGTGCAGTGTCATGAACCATTCCAATGGAGGTGACATGCTAGGGGAAAAGAATATAAAGCAATGTAGACAATACTCTGTTATTGGTCATATTTAAAATATGTTACATATGCCTGCTTGCAATTTTCACTCCTGGTGTCAGCATTCTTCAAGAGATAAACACATTTCCAAACTCTCCTTACAGCACAAAAGAAATCAAATTGATCTACTGGTCATACAATGTACTGTTATCAGAGGGTCAAGTCCAACTTGGCATCATACTATTTCACCATGGCAAGAACCTAGAGTTTTGTTCACTAAAGGATTATTAGTAATCAGAGGCTATGATAGGGAAGGTGCAAAGGTCCTTGGATACTAACCCGCCAAACATGTGGGTGCTTGGTTGACACTGCGTAAACCAAAAATTGACTTTTTTTGTAAAAACTCAGGACATATCGCCATGAGAAATGGAATCTGGTTGTCTCTGATACATCACATTGGTAAATAATTGATTGCCAGTAAATCTTCACATTTAGATTAGATATTGGAGTGTTGTATTGTCTAGTTTGTATATTACTTGTATGTTGGTACTGCCATTTAAAGGAATGGGATGCATGTTAACACACATGCCTAAACACAGAATAACAGGACAAAAAGGAGAGAATGGACCCCAAGAGCTGTTCTATTACAGTGCCAATCATTTTGTATTCCTTTTTTTGAATGGTAACCCAATGCACATCCAAAATATAGTTTCACATCAGTGCATAATGGACACTTAGGTCAAAAATGTATGCAGGAGATGCAAAAAAATGCATACAGGATGACTTCTTCTATTCTGTTGTTGCTAAGTACTCAAGGCAAGATATGTACTTTTTTTTCTCCCCTAGGCCAACTAGCTTGTCCTCGAGGGTCACATACGGGAGGACAGCCATGATCATAATGGAAGGTAGGTGCCATGGTACTTA
>NW_027323545.1:0-1380 GCF_032062135.1 Pyxicephalus adspersus | reverse complement strand
CCTCTCCTCCTGTATCACTGTCTGTATTAGTCTGTCATTTGCAATCCCTATTTAATGTACAGCACTGCGTAATATGTTGGCGCTATATAAATCCTGTTTAATAATAATAATAATTAACTTTTGAACATATTTTGGTGAGTTTTGCCTAATACTTATAGCCTACAATGTAAAATAAATTTCCATGCAAAAAAATTGTAAAACTTTTTGCACAGAAATTTGGACAGAATCAGACCGTTAAGGGGGTTAACTTAAATCCAATCAGTAGCATTAAGAGGGGTATTTATAAATATTCACCCAAAAGTAAGTGTGCTGACGTGTGAATCTCTCCGCAATTCTGATTTCAGTGCCAAGTAAAACATTGACTTGTTCTGCCACCTAGTCGTCAAATAGCACAGCTGTCAGAATGGGAAATGCTATGTTTGCTCAAAATTTGGCCACAATATTTATTCAAACTGACATGGAAAACAATTTATAAATACACCCTAAATATCATCCTTATGTTATACTGATTACCTGCCCCGAATCTTAGCCAGGACACTATCTGCATGGAGTTTGCAGGTTCTCCCTGTGTCTGCATAGGTTTCTCCTGGGCACTCCGGTTTCCTCCCACATTCCAAAACATGCAGTTAGGTTAATTGGCTTCCCCTAAAATTGGCTTAGACTGTTACAGACATATGCTTATGGAAGAGACATTAGATTGTGAGCCACTTTGAGGGACAGCTATTGACAGGACTGCAGACTTCCTACAGCACAGTGGCTCAGGGATTAGCTCTCCAGCCTTTGCAGTGCTAGGTCCTGGGTTCGAATCCCACCCAGAACACTATCTGCATGGAGTTTGCAGGTTCTCCCCGTGTCTGTGTGGGTTTCCTCCCACATCCCAAAACTTGCAGTTAAGTTAATTGGCTTCCCCCTAAAATTGACAGACTACATTAACCACATATGACTATAGTAGGGACATTAGATTGTGAGCTCCTTTGAGGGACAGTTAGTGACACGACCATGAACTTTGTACAGCGCTGCGTAATATGATGGCGCTATATAAATACTGTATAATAATAATAATAATACAGTACTGCATTTTTGAAAGAAACCTTGAAAGTTGGCTGTGGAAATATTTTCCAAATCTAAAAATGCATTTAAAAATTCTACATTTGCAGAAAATCCTACAAGCATCATGAAAAGCTACAAGGAATTTTCTAGTATTGTAGCAGCGGCAAAGGTGAATTTTAGTTAGATTTTTACAGTTCTGTAAGATGGAGACATCCCTGTTTTTCTTTTCCAGATGAAGCCAAATTTGAAGAACTTGAACTTTCCTGCTTACACTGGTAAGATTTAGGAAATCTATAAATGGAGCTATTGGAAGCTCTATCTAAGAAAAAA
>NW_027323544.1:0-1381 GCF_032062135.1 Pyxicephalus adspersus | reverse complement strand
AAATAGCAGGGGCCAGGTGTCCTCCATAAGGCCAGGCGACTCACCTGTGATCCCCAATATGGCACATAAAACCCTCTAATTATGGAGATATCACTAAGGCGCACTGCTCCTTCTGGTTCTTCAATGGGCCCAACCAACCCCGGACCTTTCACAGCTGATATTGAATATTAATATAATGCAGAACAAAAATCAGCTGTTGTAATCAACATACACTCTTTGTAGTTCCTATTGCATGCAGGAGTTTTTAATTGAGGGAGAACACTTTTGGTAAGGAGAAAAAAATGGCAAAACATTGTCCATAAAGGCACCATGTGTGTTGGCTGGACACAAAGCTAAAACCGTTCACCTAAATACAGGGAACAACTATGCAGGTGCATACATAGTTACATAGTCAATTAGGTTGAAAAAAGACATAAATCCATCAAGTACAACCACTAGGAAAATAAACATATCCCAGATATAAAACCCTATGGACATAGCTGATCCAGAGGAAGGCAGAAAAAAAACCCAGGTACAATTTCTTCCAACTGGGAAAAAAATTCCCTCCTGGTCCCATGAGGCAATCAGATGTTCCCTGGATCAGCAGTCACTGTTATCTTTACTTTGAAGACTTAATCCCCAGTTATATTCTGTGCTTCTAGAAATCAGCCAGCTTTTTCTTATAGCAATCTATAGAACTTGCTGAAACTACTTCCTGAGGGAGCAGATTCCACACGGTAAATGTTGGGATTTTGCATGAGCACCTGAGTAAAAGGGTGGGACTGAGCAGGTGTTATAGGGCGGGGCAGGTGCACTAAAGTAAAATGACACGATGGCAGGTGCAGCATAGTAAATGCCGGGATTGTGCATGAGCACCAGGCTAAATGGGTGGAATTGGGCGAGCAGGTAAAAAGATGGGACTGAGCAGGTGCACCAGGGTAAGAAGAGAGTAAGTTGGTGGGTGCATCGGTCGCTTTCCACCCATTTACTTTGGGGCACCTGCTCATTTTCTCTCTTCTTCAACTCTCTTCGAGGTAAAGGTCAGGAATGGTATTTAGCAAGCACACCTGCTGGTATGGACAAAGTGTTCTGACCTGTTATGTGTAAGTAAAAAAAAACAAAAGCTGTTTTATCATTTTCTTGCTCAGGCTTTTACTACATTGTGGTTAATTTACTAAAAAATGTTCACTTGGCACAGTCACACGTTCCACTTACCTTCCCCTTGTTAACTAAGCCATGCAGAAATGTACTTTGCAGATGGCACGGCACAAACACAGGAAAAGGTGAAGATAGAGCTCAGTGGGGGAGCCGCACAATGACAAATGAGTTTCACAGAAGCCAGCCAATAATTGTGAGGAGGAAGGGAATGACCTATTGTAAGGTTACCTGCTGGCAAAGAGGC
>NW_027323543.1:0-1381 GCF_032062135.1 Pyxicephalus adspersus | reverse complement strand
GGGGGCCAAATCTGGCCCCCAACCTGCTTTTCTTTTGGCCCCCAAAGGAATCCTAAATATAAACGGCAGCTGGTCCGCCACTGCATTGAAATAGCGCCACTACTACTATTCCCATCATCACTCGTGTCTATAGACCAGTGAGGCTCTCTGCCTATGCGTGGCCCCGCATTGGACTGTTTTATGGATGCAAATCATGCTGGGAATTTTAGTAGCGGCGCTCTTTCAATGAAGAGGGAGTTTCAGCGGCGGGCCACTCATAAGACTTTGCTCCGCATTGGCCGCGTCTGGCATTTCCAGCACTCACCCCCAGCTGTACTTTTCCTTGCTACTCCAAGGCATGGACTTGAATGGTTGGATTTTCATGGAAGAATATTCGTTTTAATATTGTTAGCCTGTGCAAAAAGGTTACCATGGAATTTAACAAATAGAGAAAGTGGCATAAGATTTTTTCTTAAATAAAATAAAATAAAAAAATGTATGCCTCTTGTAAGCTTGTTCCAGATTGAATGTGACGCAAAACTATAGGAAAAGATTTTATATCTAATAAGAAGGAAAAAAGTTTTTGATTTTTTCAATAAATTTCAAGGTTGGCCCTCGACTTTGTCTAAGTTTTTAATTTTGGCCCACTGTGTTTTTAAGTTTGACACCCCTGGTCTATAATATATTAAACAACATCTTTTACATTACCACATCATACCATAAATATTAGAAATAAATATAAACTCACAATACTAATAAGGTTACAACAGTGATTTGTAGACAAAGGGCCTTATTTATTAAAGCTTTCCAAGGCTGGGGAGGCTTGCAGACTAGACTGTACCTTTAAAAGTTCACAATACTTTGAAAACTATAATGAATTTTAAGGGACATGGTACTGATTATGCTGGCCTTGACTTCACTTTGATGTGCTAGAGGGGGTGCAATAGTAAGGTTAGATGTTTTGCTGAAGATGTACACAAGAGACATGACAGGCAGAAAAAAACATGTGAAAAAGAGCCAAGAGTGCCACTCGCTGGCTGAAAATAAAGTGTCAAAATATTCATATACATATATATATATATATATATATATATATATATATATATTTTATTTTTTTTTTACAAATACCTGATCAAAAAGACAAATATTTTTTAAACATAATCTTTTTTATAGCCCTGACTATATTGACAATCTCGCAATGTCACAAAAAAAAGTATTCATGAGGTTTTATTTGCATTGATTATGGTTCTGCCTGTGGATCTAGAAGCTTCACATTAGGAGATCAGCTGATAAGTTGGTGCCGATGCGTGGGATGTTTTATGTCATGCCACATGGATAGTACGCGGACATTTTTTAGATAAGAGTTATAAAACGGGGTGCAGCGTCACATCAAGGAATTATC
>NW_027323542.1:0-1381 GCF_032062135.1 Pyxicephalus adspersus | reverse complement strand
TCACAGGATGATTCCCACGACTGCATTCATTCATGATGAGCACAGCCACAGTACTCCTGTGTTCTTGGATAGAGAATCTCTATCCAAGAACACATACTACAGAGCTGCAAGAGCAATCAGGGGAGCGGTACCAAAAAATCTGCAGGTCCCAAAAAAATTTATCTCAACGGCTGAATTTACACAGGCCGTTCATGCTTACATGTTCAGTAAGCGAGAACGGCCAGATTCGCTGCAAGATCGAATTTTAAAATCTTGCTGGCTCATCCCTATTAGTAAGTAAGGATGATGAGTGTCATTATATTGTGCTGCCAATAATGTACATCTTTAAAGAACCCTGCAGTCTAAAGATACCACCTTCTATGCCAGTGTTTCTCCTTTCTGACCTTTTTAATGTGAGGAAAACCTTGAAAAAACTTTCAAGTCTTGAGGGAACCCCTGCTTTGTTTACTACAGCTCACAGTTTCCCAGGGGAAACAAATTGCTCCCTGCTCAAGGACCCCCTAGCAGTCTCTGGACGAGCCCTAGGGTTCCATGGAGAAACACTTGTCTATGTTCTGTTTACTTTCTTTTGGCCACACTCTTTTCCACTGCATGTCACATAAGCATTCTATTGTAGAATAGACTTTTTCAAAAGTCACACACTTCACATACCCAGTCATCCCATGTAAGAGAGAGTAATACTAAACTGACTACTCAGGCACTAATCAATGCAATGGGGGGGTACTTGAGTTAGGGGCAAAGGGTGTAGAACCATGAGTTCCTCATACCTAAATTGAGAGGATTTTTAATTCATTCAAATAATTAATTTAATAATTTATTCAATTAAGATAGGAGCAAATAATCTATGTTAAGTCATAATTAAATTAGCTAATAAGCCCATCTGAACTACATGGATAACTCAGTAAGGTGTTTTTTGACTGGTCTCACAAGACTTGCTTTCGCTCCATACCTCTTCAATCCCTGTGAAAAATAAATATCAGTTACATGGCCGCAGTCAATATGATGTTGTTACAAAAAATTAGCTCCTGTATAATAAATGTATTACTTGCAGCATTTTCTGTGCACAGTGACTTCCTATTGTATATCAAATCAATGCAGTGTGAGAAATCACACGGAAGAGGGGTCATAACACTATTAACTTTGTTATTACCATGTTCCTGGTGGCACATTTGATATACAAATGTCACCTTGTGGGCTTGTTTTAAAAAAAGCACACAAAGAGCAATGAAGGTGTTCAAAGTACATTAAAGGCAATCAAAATCATTCATCATTGTAATAATAAAACTGTAATCCTGATTGGTTCAGTGTGTTGCTGTACTTTAATTATTATGATTTACTCTTTGAACTTTTATTTTATTTATGTTCTTGTTATAATGTCAAT
>NW_027323541.1:0-1381 GCF_032062135.1 Pyxicephalus adspersus | reverse complement strand
AAGATCAGTGTAATGTGAGAAAGGGGGACATAGGAGAGTTAAAGAGAAGCGAGAGACAAAGAGGGCTTTTTTTACGTCAATCAGGTATTTCAAGAATTAAAAATAACATAACAGGTTTATATATACAAAATCATTACACACAATTTTAATATTATGGTACCGACCCCGTCATTTCATTTCATTTGGGACATTAGGCTAAACAACAAGTTCCTGAATTCTACTCAAAGTCCAACATTTTAATGGAGAAGTGGAGCACTTTAAGCACTTAAAAGCAATGTCTTTGCTCTTGAAACCCGACGCGTTTCACCTTATTAGGCTTCCTCAGGGGAACATGAGAAAATGAACTGACACTAGTGTGGTAAAATATGAAAGACATGAAAATGTGTTAGGAAGTTAAAATATGTTTGAAGTATTTTGTTAATGTTGGGAGATATTCAAGAAAGAGTGGATATATCATCTATGAGGTAGAATAGGCAAAGAAGGCTGAATATGTGCAGTGAGTACAGATAAAAAAAAAAAGTTAAAAGAGTATAAAAATAGAATAAAAGAGAAAAAGTTTAATTATAATTAGTAAGTAAAGTTTTTAGATCTAGTATTTTGGTTCAAATGGATAGGTAATGTGATAATAATCCTATATATGATACTGGCTGATAATAGGATTTAATATACTGCTTACATTTACTTTTTTGTTGTGCCCATGCAGATGTAAAGAACCTGGTACATCCAACAGAGGGGACTGATTCTGTACAAATTAACAGGTTTGGTGTCAAGCTTGTTTCCTTTCCTGATGTTGCTCTATGTGAAGCCAAATAATTTATTCAAGAAGGAGGAGAAGTACGACTGGCTATACTTCATTAAAGGATTGTCTATGTAAGTGTAATACATTGTCTATTGGTAAATAAAATGTATACATCTTATAAAATGTTTATTGATTTGCAATCTATTCATAAAAAGTTTAGAGGTCTCATGTTTCCTGAGAAAGCAGATAAATTGTCCTTGAAAGGCTTCGAAAAAAAATCCCCATTGAGAACTGACCAATTATTACTAGTTTATTGTGTTGTCTATGTTGTTTTTTTTCTTTTTTATATGAAATTGTAATTTCTATTACAAATAGTTTAAATAAAATATTGTTAGTGTTTTAAAGACTTGTATTCTACAAAATTTTTACCTGAAAAGTCCTTTAAAACAATATTGACATTCCAGTGAGTACAGATTTATTAGAGTGATGGCGGGTACAATGAAGTAAGAGCTTAATTAGAATTTAGTAAAGTAAATTGATCCAGTAAAATGGTACCGTCCCATAATAGGATTGAATGGACGGCTTCTACTAACTTTTTTGTGGTGCCCATGTGGATGTAAGGAACATAATACTTCCTACAGA
>NW_027323540.1:0-1381 GCF_032062135.1 Pyxicephalus adspersus | reverse complement strand
TCCATATTTATGCAGATAAAATATAGATAAAAATATACTTAAATAACAATGGTACCCTGGTTGAGAATGTCTGACCTACGCTATTACTGTTCACTCTACCCAGCAGCTACATAAAAATGTATGTACGGAAGTGAGGGAAGGGGCAGAGGAGCTAGGCCAGAAAAAAATTAGACACTCCCAGAAGAGGAAGAGTTTATGATATGGATAAGGAGCTGTGCTGTAAAATAGGCTGTTCCTGGAGTAGTAGGTTCAAGAATATTCGATGTAATTAAAAATTAATTTATGGAAAGGAAAATACTGCAGTAGTAGTAACCACTTAAAAATATATATATATATTTTTTAAATATACTTCTAAAAAAATATTTTTCTGGGCTTTTATCTGCATTTTTTTTCTAACAGGGTTGTTTTCACTTATTTTACAATGTTCATTAAACGGTGGAAATTTCCATTCAATGTCAAATAGTTGATTCTGTGCTGTAAAGGATAAAGCCTGTAAATATCAAAGAATCCTAAGGTATGCATGTAGAATCACCTTTTTTATTATTTACAATGACAAGAGACATTCTTTGATATCCTAGTGGACAACAGCAGAGTGCTGTACATTTTGTGCTTGAGTCCCAGAATATATATATACATTTTGAAAAATGTGTTATAACAAAAGCCTGAATGTTTGCATCAGTCATGTATTTTTTTAGTAAATAAAGTTAGTGGATGGAAGGAGAATAAAAAATGGCTTTACTCTAGAGAGTGAATGTGTGCCAGATCACATTCAACAAAACACATTCACCCAAATGCTAATGGAAAATACAACAGTCAAACTATGGACTCAGCAAATGTCCTGTAAATTAATAATGTGCCCTTTTGTAGCAATAGCCTTGTGAACATTCACATTACAGTCTGTTTTAAGTTTGTAAAAATAGCAATGGAATAAATGGGTCTCTTAGGAGTTTTAGGAGTGACCTGAAACTTTATTATTGGTGTAACATTTCCAAGCTGTTTTGCTGTCCATCACTACAGCACACTTTTCATTGATCACTGTGTTTACAGTTTCGATTTATATTCATCAATGACTATCATCAGATAATAATTGTTAGTGACAGACTATGAAAAGTATTTGTCCTTTTAGTGTACAATGCCTTTGTCCTATTGCCTGCTCAAACAACTATTAATGAAGTTTCCTAAGTTTGTGTCAGATGTTCTCCAATTATCTATTGACAAAAGAGAATTGGGCATTCTGGCAGGAATCAGTCTATATTACTATTATTTCATGATGTAACCTGATTTTTACTTCTATCACCAAACAACAGTGACTTTGTTTACCATTCCCATTTGATGACATAAAAACTGTGGCCCTGATTTATGAAAGCTCTCCAAGGCTGGA
>NW_027323539.1:0-1381 GCF_032062135.1 Pyxicephalus adspersus | reverse complement strand
GTTTAGTTCCGCTTTAAGCAGCTGTTCTTTAAAGAAAATCAAAATGTAAATAAGCATTTTTTTTTTTTTTTTTTACTGTGCATGCACAGGTCTAATTCTGCATATAGGCCTACACTCTTTTTTTTTTTCATTAAAATGGTGTAGTAATGTGATATTAACTGATACTAATGGCTGTCAAAGCCACTTTGTGTTTAAAAAAGTCAAGATCACAAACTTTTTGTTTTCACTTTTAACCAAGGATCATTCTGTTTCTGTGAGGGGAAAAAGAGTAATCTACTTTTTGCTTCGTTCAGGCCAGTCACATTGCTAGCAAAGATAAATTACTTTATACTCGGCATTGCGCAGTAGAAATGCAGTAATCCACTGAAAGATGTGTGCTAGGAACATGTTGGAGGAGGAGTCCGTAACTAGAAGTCTCTCCAACTTGGATAAAGGTTAAACTTCTATATTCTCCCTGATTATGTACCAACTTATTTGGGTTTAACTGTGTTTAAACAAATCTTTGCTTTAAAGATCAAAGCTGCTCTATGAACACCTAGGGCCAGGGGTATAAAGTGAATCTCATGGCTTCCTTTAGGGCAATTTTATCCATTATTGTGAATTTGGATGCAATATTTTAGTTTGGTTCAACTTCAAAAATATTTTGCTGATCTGGTTTGCAAAAACATTTTGTTTGCACCACTCATAAAAAATACAACACACATTGTCACTTGTTCATATTCTGATAATGGTAACTCTCATCATTATTTGGCTTTTTCACATTTTAAAGAGGCTTCTGCACATAAAACATTTTTCACTTTTATCCATTGATCACATCTAAAACACGAATTGTTCCACACCCGGTAAAAGAAACCCTTCTTTACAGTTAACTTTGTGTCCCCTAAAGCTCCCCTTCATCTAACTCAAATGTATAGTACAAACTTTCAGTTACTGTTGTCAGAAATGGTTGTCCACATTTTGTTTCTAGTGCCATTTTAGGAACTATTGTTGGATGGTTAGCTCTACGATAGGCCAGTTCTGAGGGGGAACACCAGCATGTCGTTTTAGATCTTTAATTTTTTCACTTCATCTATTACACATTCATTTACAAGTAAACCTATGCACAAAAAGAGGTATGTGGTGTAGCACCCCAGGCTTTTTGACCTCAGAGAGGGTGGAAACCTTTTCCTGGATTATAGTCCTGCAGTCATTTTTTGCCATTATCATAGTGCAAGTTGTTGAATTGGAAAAGGACAGTGGAACTGGGGCTCATATATAACCAGATAATGATTCGTTATTTCTCTGTGGTATGCCCTCCTAGCAACACACTATGATGTAACATTGCAACATATTTTTGTGAAATGAAATGTTTTTGGTGTGTGTGTTGCAATACCAAAAAAAA
>NW_027323538.1:0-1381 GCF_032062135.1 Pyxicephalus adspersus | reverse complement strand
AACCCTACTAAACTCTTTATAGTTATATGATTTTTTTTTCCCAGCTTGAAGAAAAAATTTTGTACCCGGCCAATGCAGGTACATATGCAAGTTCTATTGACCTTTTTTTAACCTTGTCCTGGCACTGGGTTCACTTCCCTCCTGGTCATCATTACACTTAATAGATGGTCAAATTCTTGCACAGTTGTAAAATGCATTATTGTGTCCCTAGTCTGGTGTTTTCTAGTAAATGCATATACCATGGAGAACATTACATTTAAGCATACAAATTCCACTGCTTCCTGTGTCAGAGTAATCTCATTACTTTTAGCAACTAGATCTGCTGCTGAATGTAACCAAATGAAACCCACACATTATATTTATGACTGGTCCACCTTTAATAGCGCATATGGTTGGCTGAAGGCAGCAGTACAGCTAAAAATATCTCTTTATAAGATTCCTTTCATCTGTCTGGCTACGCTGACAACAGCAAGAATTAGGCAATGCATTTTCAAGAAGATTAGTCTGCCTTGTGCATTGCTTATTTTGAAAATTGAAGGGTACGTACTGTTCCTTTTATATTGGCTCAGTATGTGGCAGCAAACACAAATCTAAACAAGAAAATCTCACACAAATTGTTGATGTTTCTGTGGCATCCAGTTACCAGGAGGAACAAATGTGCTGTTTTATTTGACATCATGATCATAATATTATTTTATGCAAGCATGCTGTTAGTTTGATGGCTGAATTAAAAATCTATTACCGTGATTTGTAACAAGGGTTCCTCCAGAAGTTGGCAGGGGTTCCTTGAGCCATGAGTGCTTTGCATGTCTGAGATCAGTTCCCATTCTTCCCACTGGCTAGCAATGAAATATGTATTCTTCCTAATGACCAACACACTACTGCACTGTGAGCTGTGAATTATTAAGTAATTATTGAAAGGGTTCTCCTAGAACCCGAAAGTTATTTCAAGGGGTCCCTGACATTGAAAAGTTGATCTACGACATCTTCTATTCATGGTTACCACAAACAGAAAAGCAAAGTAGAACTAGTTTGTTCCTAAGGGCAAAAAGTACAAAGTACAAAGCCAGTGCGAATCATGTGACTGCCAATGGATCCAACATACCTTGAACATTCGCTCAGTTCATTTTGAACCAACTGTTTAAAGTGAAAATGTCCATAGGGCAACGTTACAGTTTGGCTGCATTGGAGACACTTGTCAATGTCTAGACTTACCTTCACTGTGCTCACCTGCTGCCATGGTGTCCCAATTCCTGAACAAGCTTCAAGTTTATAAAAGTTATAAACTGCATAGAGCCCAGCAAGCACCTGTTGCCTCTCACTCTCCTAACATGATCAGATTTCCATCACTGAAGCTTGTAAGAATACAACCTTTGGTGCC
>NW_027323537.1:0-1381 GCF_032062135.1 Pyxicephalus adspersus | reverse complement strand
ATCATTATCTACAGTAAGTCTGTCTTTAGGGATAGTGAATGCCTGTGAAGGTGCTTCCCAATATCCCACTTAAGGCAGTTCCCCAAATTCCTTGTTCTAATGAGCTTTTAGTTTTGTTTTTTTGGACTTGCCTTGGTACATTTTCTTTGATCATAACAACTAGATCAGGTATAATGCCATAGATGCTTTGTCCCAGCGTCATGTTTTTTTACTACTATGTGCTAGTGCTATAGAAATCCTGCTTGTGCCAGGGCATTAGCCCCTTGTTAACATACCAGGGCACTGGCCACATACCCACAACTATGTGTAGGGGTACATTTCCTGATATGATTTTTCAAAGGTGTGTTAATTCAAAGAGATGATTGGGTTGGTATTAATAGGAAATGTAATAAACCCAAATTACACTACTTTTTTTTTTCAATCTCAGGCTCCAGTGACCAGTACCTTTATAATTCTATTCTGACTGTAGTTCCATCAGCAATTCATTATACATTTGTATCAAATCAGAAATTTTAGTCAATTTCTTCCCAAAGGAACATGTGATGTAAAGTATTTGCTTCTGGCTATAGTTCTGCAACTCTCTACTCCTGTTCTGTAGTTGTTGTATGTCACATCAGCTATGTCTAGTTTTTGAGGTATATTAATAATGATCACATATTTAGAAAACTCAGTTGCTCCCAGAATCCCAGAATTCTTTAATACCACAGAGGCTATTATTACTTCCTGAGGTAGACGATTTCACATTTTCACAGACCTTACAGTGAAGAATCCTTTTCTTATCCGGAGCTTAAACTTCTTTTCCCCCAGACACAAAGTGTGCCCTCTTGTTCTTTGTAATGATCTTAAAGTGAATAATGGGGAAGAAAGTTTTCTATATGGACTGTTTATATATTTATACAGGGTGATCATATCCCCCCTTAAACGTCTCTTCAGTTCAGCTCTCCTCATAGCTGAGCTTCCCCATTCCTTTTATTAGTTTAGTTGCCCTTCTCTGCACTCTCTCCAATTCCACAATGTCCTTTTTGTGAACTGGTGCCCATAACTGGACTGCATATTCCAGATGTAGTCTCACCAATGCTTTGTACAGGGGCAGGATTATGTCTCGATCGCTGAAGTCTATTCCTCTTTTAATACAAGAAAGTACTTTGCTGGCTTTAGATATTGCAGTTTGGCTGTTATTAAGTCTATGATCTACCAGAACCAATAGATCCTTTTCCATTTCTGATTCCCCCAAATGTATTCCCCCTAGACAGCATGAAGCATGAACATTGTTAGCCCCCCAAGTGCATAACTTTACATTTATCTATATTAAATGTCTTTTGCCACTTGACTGCCCAATCAAACAGTACATCCAGGTCTGCTTGAAGATTATAGACTTCCT
>NW_027323536.1:0-1382 GCF_032062135.1 Pyxicephalus adspersus | reverse complement strand
AAAAAAAAAAAAAAGTTTCCATAAAGAGATAAAACATGGTGACGGACAGAGATTACTAAAATAGGCTAGCATAAATTGTTCCTGACGCATTTTGCAGACTAAACTGCTTCTTCAGGGGGTAAGTAGCCAAGAGAAAGCTATAAAGCCCTCCGCCCCCCGTATTGTTTTATGGAAATTGTTTTTATTAACATTTGAAAATCTTTTCATTAAGAGCCTATACCAGGGATTTTCTCTCAATACCCATATTACTATGAAGTTTTTTTTGGTACTAGGGATATTGCTTTCCTGATATCTTACAACCATCTTTAAGGGGACACATACCCGTATTTCTAAAAGGAATTCTTCTCACTGACCACCCCACTAACATACTGTGAGCTGTGGATATAATAATTATAAGGAGGGGTTCCCTAAACACCTGAAAGTTTTTTCAAGGGTTCCTCTATGGTAAATAAATATTTAGAAAGGCTGCCTTAGACATTTCACCATTTTTGTTGCCTGTCTGTGGACTTGTTAATATCTTCTAGTGAAAGATTCTCATTGGTCTAATGAATATGAAGTCAAAGTCTGGATGGTGGATTTGGGATCTGGATCTACCCCAGGATAGGACAAAAGAGAGGTCACCCCACAGAATGGGACCAAAAAAGGTTTCTCCAACCAGGGTGGAATTTACCTCCCAGGACAGGAAACAAGGAGAATTCCAGGACTGACGTCTAGCCAGGTTGGGCCCAAAAATAAGAACAGAACCAATGATAAGATTAAGGAAAGCTTCTGTGAATTATTTACAGGACTTGACCATGAAGTGCTTCACTTCACATGAATCAAAGGGAGTCCTTCAACATCACCACCCAGATCATGAGATATAAGAGCTCTGCTCCAAAGATAAAGTATCCAGTACAGCAATCTACTATATAAATAGGAAAAAGTAAAGCTTTTTGCAAATTTTAGCTTGCAGGAAATCCATGATAACACCGGGAAGTTGTTGTTCTTGAACATAGAAAGAAGTAAGGAAGACTGAACAAGACTTATACTGGAAAACACCACTGAGATCTGCAGAAAGGTCTCCGATGATGTAAGACGGTGCCAAGCTGGATTTGGATATGTGACAGAGACCTAGAGCCAAGGATAGCCCTGCATTGTGCATCCCATATCTTCCATTAGTGTATGAGTATCTCCAGCCTGACACAGAGATGCTCCATTCATCACCAAAAACGTCCCCAAGAATCAACACAAATAAAATGCTGACACTTTTATGTGCAATATACTTCACATTATATAGGCAAATTAATCCCTTTATTACATTTATTGACAAAGCCCGCGAATGTTTTGTTCTGCTATTGGCTGCACAATACAGCTGGAAGACTTTGGGACGGCATGCTGAGGAG
>NW_027323535.1:0-1382 GCF_032062135.1 Pyxicephalus adspersus | reverse complement strand
CCGTACAGATAAATATTTTATTATTATTTAAACTAGAAGTGAAAAGCCACAAAACGTGTTACAGGTAATTGTCAGACAGTCACAACTTCAATCACAAAGACATGCCGTGCAATATTATAGATACAAAATAGTGGTCTCAAAAGCTGAGAAATCTGTCTCCAAACACCAACTAAGAAAGGAAGCCACAAAGAAATAAAAATGTGCAAAAAGTCTAACAGATGTTTTTTTTTTTATTTTAAAGGCTTTTTTGTGTTTTAAGGCATTACTTACACTGTTGTTCCCAGCCATTTTGAGCTGAGCGTACCACCCGGCACTTTTTAGTAACCACCTGGTTGTTTTTGGGTGATTATTGAAAAATTGGGTCACCAGGTGGTTACTTCTAGTAATTGTTGCTTATAAAACCTGTGCTTATGCAAAACTTTTTGCAATTTTAATTTGTTCACAAATATATGCAAAGATGTGCCAGTAATAGTGTATAATAATGTACCTTCCCAAACTTTTGCCACTGAAGAAAAGAAGATGAATCAAATTCATGATAATGGCAAAAATACATCAAGACATAATTCCTAGAAATTGTGTTAGCTGGCTCCAGCAAGCCGATATCAGATAAGAATAACCTATTAAAGTGTATTACACCAAATTGATCTGGGGGGAATACCTAGAGCATTCCCTGACCATGCAGTTGCCATGTTAATGTTACTACAGCAAATGAAAGGCTGCAACATCCCTGGAGATAAAGGGAAATCATTGGTGACATATGTGGAAACATTATTTTAATCTTTAACATTACCAACAACTAATGTATGTAAGTATGTGATGTCATATAACATAAAATTATATTATTAAAAATAGGACAAATGTAAAAATGTTTTAATTACCTCTATGTGAATTGTACAAGTCCGCAAACTTTCAATGTTTTTAATTACATTTTTATGATTGTAGGATTTTTTTTTAGCCTTCAAGCTTTGTCTGGTAAATACATGGTGTTGATTGGTCATACTTTGTAATAAAGTACTGCATGTAATAGAGAGGTTTGGAGTACTGCATGCATTAAATACTTGGGATGCTGTTTGTTAATAAAAAGTATGAGAATTTGTTCTTCTGTTCTTGTCAGTGTTGTGTATACAGCTAGGCTGTACACTTCATGCCGCATGCACCATGCAATATAAGCAAAAAGGCACCAAAAGTTTAAAAAGAACATGCTTGTTCTGGCAAAATAAACATTTAACACAGTTCTTTATTGGCTTCCATTTCACCTTAGAATCAAACTCAAGCTCCTGTGCTTTGCCGTCAAATCCCTCCACAGTTCTTGTCCCAGTTACATTTCTGACCTGGTAAAAAATACTCCCCTAGCCACTCTCTCTGCTCCTCCAATGACCTAC
>NW_027323534.1:0-1382 GCF_032062135.1 Pyxicephalus adspersus | reverse complement strand
GTCCCTTGCAACCCCTATTTAATGTGCAGCGCAGGAGTTTAGGTCTGCTATGAATGATTACTTGACTAGGATGTAGGTTCAGCATTCCAGTTGGTGTCTAAGTCCTTCCTGCTAGGGTGACAGAAACTTGGAGGCTTACAGATCCATTATGAATGCTGCAGCCAGACTCATCCATCCTTCCCACCGCTCCTCTTCTGCTACATCTCTTTGCAGTTCTCTTCATTGGCATCCATTTCACGGCTACAAGACTTTTCTGGAGTTGCCCCAACTCTCTAGAATCGTCTTCCTCATCCTATTTGGCTTGCTCCTACTTTCTGCTCATTTAAAATGAGCACTCAAAACACACTTTTTTAAACTTGCCTGCCCGTTTTCTTGTCTTCCAAAACTCTCACTATTTCCTATAACTATATATCCCCCTCCTATTGTCTGTTACTTCCACCACCTCACTGCCTGTATTTGTCTGTCATTTGCAATCCCCATTTAATGTACAGCGCTGCGCAATATGTTGGCGCTATATAAATACTGTTTAATATTATTATTAATATTATTATTATTAATAATAATAATCTCAATTTGGACACATTTTGAATACTGCATGCCCTGATTTTCAAGGCTCCCCCAATCCTCCCCAGTATTACTAGTATTAGTAACCACATGCCTAAAAAGCCACCAAAACATACCATGAGGTCTAAAAGGTGACGCTTCGTGGCAGTGATTGGGTGTTATCTAAACATGGACAGGTACCACATATAAAGCATCAAACAGCCAATCACACTCCCTGTGGGGAACAAAGTTACAAAACTTTCCAGAATTCACTAAGATTAACCTGTAAATATCCTTATGTGGCCTCGCTAGCTAAAGGGGTGCTGCATGAATCTGACATATTACACAGCACTTTACAAACTCCATAGTCATGTCACTAGCTGATGGCTCACATTCTAATGCCCCTACCATAGTTATTTGTTATTAACACAGTGTAAGGTCAATATGGAGGGAAGCCAATTACCCTAACACAGGGAGAACCTGCAAATTCCACCATATGGAAACAGTAGGAATTTAAACCCAAACCCGTTGAGAAGCCATATCATACCATTTTACATAGATTTACTTTAACTTGAACTCTCAGCTAAGAATGACCTAGGTGCATTAAAACAAAAAAGGTGCACAATGTTTAACATTTTTTCTTTCAAAATCAGCCACAACCTGCCAGCTACTAACATGCTGAGAAGTAGGTCTTCTGTTCACTGGGTGGAAACAGTGGTTGCTCTGCAGAGGTCCAGCACACCCTTTGTTGAGTCTAACCTAGCTCTGTGGTAACAAAGTTCAAAGGTAACAAAGGGTCTTTTTAATTGTCTGGATCTATCCTAACATGGTTGACCTCT
>NW_027323533.1:0-1382 GCF_032062135.1 Pyxicephalus adspersus | reverse complement strand
ATACACAGTTGTGTTTACATAGAGGGGTGCATCTCAGTGCTGATAGATTAGCTGATCTCTCAGATCCAAAACAAAGGTAAATCCTCTAGTTTACCTAACTGACTACACTGCAACATTAAGGACAGCCTAAAGCTATGCACTCATGTTAGATAATTGTCCTTAAAAATTCATGATTCCTAATGAACGAGTATTCAAAAAGAATGACATATCAATCCACAATGGTAGACATATGGCAACAGCACAATAATTTGCAGAACTGGGCTGACAGCTGTACTTTTGCAGTGCAGATAAATATTTAAAGATAACATGCCTACCAGCTATGCATGGGTGCATTAAAGATTGATTGGAAATTTTCAACAATTTTTATGTGTAGCACCATTTAAAGAGTCTGGAACCATGCACAAACTATCAAGCTTCTTGGATCCTGGTTTCCCTAGCTAAGTTATTTGTCATCCTCTCCTATTGCCAGGAAGGGTTCCTGGTCAAAATAGAGAAGGCGACCAATCTCTAGTGACAGATGTTCCCAGTCACTCAGACTGACCCAGTAAAGGGGGTGTTTTAAATGAGATAAATATCAGGAAAATCAGGAGGTGGGGCGACCTGTTTTTGAGTTTTAGTGAATAACCTGCAGGATGGATGGCAAATCATCGCGGAGCCCAGATCTTGGGTGGTCAGGAAAGGAACCAGGAAAGGAAATACCCTACAAGTAGCCTGTTGGGAAAGGGAGCCTACAAGGTTATCCAGTATACAAAAGGAGCCTGCAAGGACTACAGAATAAAATAAAATGTTGCTGTAAGTTAAATTTTGCATTTCCTAATAGAACGTTTGTAAAAATGTGTACAGTTTGCATAAAAGTTTGATGAATGTTACATGATTAAGTGAACTGACCCCTTAATCTGACTTCAATGCCCCAAAACTCTTTTAATATTAATACCTCAGCTCCACTATTATTCTATCAGTAGTTCTTGATGCTGATATTGGTGGTGCTGTTCCTTTTTGTCTATTAAAGAACATCTGTGGATTCAGAACAGTAAGTCTTAGTGAAGGAGCAGGTGATAACACAAAACAAAGCGTATATTAGGGAAATATTAGGGCATAGGGTTAAGAGGTTTAATTTAAAGTGTAGGGCTATTAAATAAGGTTTTACCCTATAATAAAATATGTATAATTTCTTAACACGCAGTAAATGAGCTTGAGAAGAAGCCCACCTTAGCCCTAGAAGCTGCACCCTAGAAGCTGCAAGGACAATGAAAGAATAAATTCACCAAGTTTACAAATGAAGCACTGAGTCTATTTTCTATGCCATGTCATGTTACCCAGACCCCCTTCTTCCCTCTTCCCCAGCAGTGTCTTCCATTCTCTTAACCTCCAATACAAACACA
>NW_027323532.1:0-1382 GCF_032062135.1 Pyxicephalus adspersus | reverse complement strand
TGAGGGAGAATAAGTAAGTTCCCTGGCAATTACATGTTTTTTAAGAAGATATAAACAGAAAAACACCATCGATATATACAGTATATGATTGTGTGTGTAGGTATGTATTATATGTGTGTGTGTGTGTATATATGTGTGTCTGTATATGTATGTGTATATATATATATATATATATATATATATATATATATATATATATATATATATAAATCAGTGTTCCATTCCATATTTTACTCTGTGTTACTCACACGCACCCAATGCACAATAATGCATTGAACTTTGTGCAGCGCTGTACTATTTATTATAATGGCACCAACAACCACAAGTACTGCTGCTTGGCACCCCAGTACAGGATAAATGAAATGACTGGACACATTACAATGGGTTATAAAGGGGAAGTGAATACATTTTATACAAACTGTATGAATACCATGCTGCAAAGGTGCTTTATGTGTATTTGCATATGTATGCAATGAAAACCTCTGGCTTTTCACTAAATGTTGAAATAGTTTAGTTATATATTATTGTGCAAACTAAATCAATCCCCCCTTCCCTTTTTTTATCATTCTCCTCTCTTTTCACCACCTTTATATCCCCTCCCATATCTCTACCCTGCCATATCTTTATCATAACTTGTCTCTCTCTCTATCTCCATATCTCTCCTTTTTTTCTTTTTGTCACCCACCCTTTATTCTTCTTTTTTCTTTCTTTTTTCTTTCTTTTTTCTTTCTTTTTTCTCTCTCTATTCTCTCCTATCATTCTCTCCCTTTTCCCTCTTTCTCATTTTATTTTCTCTTTCTCTCTCTATTTTCTCTCTCGCTCTCTCTGTTTCCTCTCTTTCTCTATTCGCTCTTTCTCTATTCGCTCTCTCGGGTTTTCTCTCTATTCCCTCTCTCTCTATTCGCTCTCTCTCTATTCGCTCTCTGTATTCGATCTCTATTCGCGCTTTCTTCATTCCTTCTCTCTCTCATCTTTCCTCAATCTCATTTATTTATTTATTTATTTATTCGTTCTCTTGCTGTCGTCTCTTTTTTTTTTCCTTCTTTCTTTTCCGTGTTTTACAAAACTAAGTTTTCCTTTGGAGGAGTTTATTTCTGATCTAAGTATAGATGGATTGTTTGTATATTTATGTTTTTTTGTTGTAGATGATACATTGTGTATTCTTTTTCTCTGAGAATAACACACTGGAAGTTCTATCTCTAGAAATTCCTTTTCTAGCTATTCTGCAGTCTGTGCCTGAATCCATCCCCGAGTGTGATAATTCCTCTGCACAACCTGGGATAAGTGATCGCCTTGTCCTGAGATAATTGTGCACAGCTGTCCTTGGATAATAACTGTGTAGTCTCTGCTAGCTGCGCTCATCTTCCTGGCTGTCCTTGTCA
>NW_027323531.1:0-1382 GCF_032062135.1 Pyxicephalus adspersus | reverse complement strand
TTGTTTGTTCACAAGGACGCTTCGTTTGTGACGCGGTTTCAGTTGGTGTCAATTTTCAGGAAATGTGTGGCGGCTACAGGTCGTGATCCAGGTATGTATGCAGCACATTCTTTTAGGATTGGAGCAGCCACCGAGGCGGCCCGGTGGGGCCTGGGTCAGGACGCCATTAAGCGGATTGGCAGGTGGGAATCCCATCGTTTTCGTGGGTATGTTCGGCCCCATTTGTTGTAATTTTGGGGGGGCTTAGGGTGGAGGAAGGGTTTGGCTTCTGGGAATGGTTATTAGATTTGGTTTCTTTTCTTCTGTTACAGATGAGGCACCGTGTTTAATATGGATCCTGGGCCACTCATTCGTTTATTGGGGAGCCAGAAGGGCAGATGTGCGGATTGATGGGAGGCAGTTGGGGTTGCGGAGGGAGGTGGCGCAGGTTCGTTGGATCGGGATTCCAGGTATGAGGTGGAGTAGAGTGATTCCCGAGGTCAGCAGATTTGTTAGTTTGGATAGGGCCCCTGATGTGTTGCTTCTTCATGTGGGAGGTAACGATTTAGGGGTCCGTCCTATGCGGGAATTAATAAGGGATATTAAATTTGATTGTCTGCGACTGAGGGAGGCGTTTCCCCATATGGTTTTGTTATGGTCCGAAATAGTGGGTAGGTTGACTTGGAGGCAGGCTCGGTCAGTAGAGCGGTTGAACAAGGCCCGGATAAAGGTCAACAAGGAGGTGGGTCGGTTTTTGGGGAGAATTGGGGGTTTAGTGGTGCGTCATCAGGAGTTGGAATCTGATCTGGGGTTAATTCTTCGCGGAGATGGGGTTCACCTTAATGCGGTGGGCACTGACCTGTGGTTGTTGAGCTTGCGTGAAGCTGTGGATAGGGCGGTGCGGGTGTGGAGGTGCTCGCAATCTTGAGGTGTCAAGCTTGCGGCTGGTGGCATGTGTGTTTTTGGGTCCATTAAAATAATTTGTTGAGGGGTATTTAAAAATAGGGGAGATGGGGGATACAAAATGTTGGTTTCGGTACAGTTATGTGGGCCTTGCACGACACTTGGTTGTTGTGGAGGTAAAAAATGTGTGGGTGATCCGCTATTTGTCCCTGGGTCGGCGTATTTGCGACTGGGGGCCGGGCAGTGGATTAAAAAAGACTGGTGGAGTTATGGACCCATTAAAAATTAGTATTGTTAAAAGTTTTTGTTTTTGGACATTGTTAAATAAGAGTATGTTTAATAAAGGGGCTGCTGTGGCCAACAATTTTCCAACAAAATGGTGTATGTGTCAATTTTTGGTAAGGAATGTGGGGGTGGATAATTGGGGTGGTCAAGCAGCAAAGGGTTCTCATTCTTTACCTTGTCAAGAGTTCAAGAGGTGATGATGTCACCAGTGGATT
>NW_027323530.1:0-1383 GCF_032062135.1 Pyxicephalus adspersus | reverse complement strand
AAAAAAAAACAAAGTTCAGGCTTACAGCTTACTCCAAAGCATTTGTCTCTGTAGCTCCTTTGTCTGAGGTTCTCCCATAATAATCTATATTCTCCAGTCTGGGAGAGCTTTAATAAGTCAGGCCCCATGTATGTAGTTGTGGTCCCTTTGCAAGACCTAATTTCACTTCACTAAAGCTGTCCTACACCATGTAGTGCGGAGTGAAAGGGGTTCATTTTGGGGTGATTACTTTTAAATATTGACAATTAAGAACATAATACATAATAACAACAACATAATAATAAGGTTATATTAACATACTTGTGAAAGAACATGTTATTATACTCTTTTAAACTCAAACTGCATGGCAGAAGAAGCTGTAATACATATATATTACCTATTTTACCTGCAAAAGTTCTTGCAGTTCGGTTCAGCTACTTTTATTAATCAAAAATTTCTATAAAAAAATAAAAAAAAAATCCCTTTACTTCCTTTTTGGCCAATGAGCAGAGAGAAGGTAGAGAGAAAAAAAGAAACCCACAATTCTAAATTAGAAAATATGTGTGTCTAAGTTTTGCTTGTTTTGGGGTTTTTTTTGCACAAGTTTTTACAAAGTGTTTTTTCCAGCTGAAAAAGAACTTCCTTTTTGTGTAAGAAGTTGAGTGTATCGAAAAACATGAAAGTACAATACAATTTATCTTTACAGAAGATGTGCTTTTGGAAAAAAAGGAAACTTGTTTTCCCTGGCCTGCTTAACAAACAGCATTAAAATAAACCACAAGAATAAAAGGTGCATGTAATGCACATTTGCTCATTTTGACATTAGACTTTTGTAAATGAATGGTAAATCTCCTTTCTATAAATATCGCCCAATATGCCACATCCCTAATTGAACATCATACATAAGCACAAACAATAGTGAGGGTGTAAGAAAAGCATTCCTCGGGACTTTTTAGACATTTCAAATAATCATTATTATCACACAGCTACTCAAAAGTCATAAAATGTAGTTTATTAAAATTTCCAATTAAAACCAAAAAAAAAAAATCATATTGCTATTTTATCATGCATTAGGTCTCTTTTATGATATTAAATACTACTTCAACATGTTTCGCGGAACACAGTCCGCTTCATCGGGAACACTGAGACCTACAATACCAAGTTAACTTTTCAAATACTGTACAATTTATATAGACAGAAATTTATAAACATTTTGACATAACATATTCATAAATACTATTTATTTAATCTGCATTACTCAGATTTGTACAATGGCTTCAAAAGATCACACCTGAGCTAACAGAACAGTCTTTTCTTAGAATGGAACAGTGGAGCAGACAGAACCACAGCAATTGGAGGTTCGATGCTTCAAATAAAATGCCCGCATGTAATATAAGTATAACT
>NW_027323529.1:0-1383 GCF_032062135.1 Pyxicephalus adspersus | reverse complement strand
GCTGAAAGTTCACCTTTCTTTTTATAATACGATGACATACGATACTTTACTTATACTCTTGTCAATTTTTTTTCTTTTTTTGCAAAGAGTAAATAAAAATAGTGCTTCAAAGTAAAAAGGTTTATATATTTACTTAATTAAAAGAGCAACAACTGAAAATTAGGCCTGGAGCAAAAAAGGAAAGACAATAGGTCTGATTGATCAACAGAACGTGCGTATGCTCGCCGCGTGAGAATACGTGCCTGTCGGCTTCCAGCATTGATAAATAAGCAGCGGGGTCGAAAATTCGCCAATTAAGGCGAATAATTTTTAGCTGCGTGATTCAGGAGGATCTGTTAAGCTCTGTCAATGGTGATGTCAGAGCAATCAATTAACGCACACCTGATCCCTGTTCTGTGCACATCTACAGTCCATTACAGGTCAGTTTGAATCTTTAGTGCTTTATCTTTTTTTTTTGGAAAGTGCTACTTTTTAATGTAACACTTTTTATGTCACATTATATTAATTCACAAAATTGCTTCATTTATAGTTTGATTTGTTGCACTGTTTTGATACTTTTTTGTTTGGTTGCGACACTGCAAACTAATTTATATCAAACTGTATATATATTAATTATTATAATATGTCATCACACAATAGTAGGAATGTAAAAAAAATGTGACCAAGCATTTTGGATCTGATTCAAATTCCATTCTAATTTTGGCTTTAGAGAAATCAAATATTTGAAAAAAAGATTGTTGCCAAAGATGTTATATTACCTGTATCAGGGAACATTTAGTGATTTCACTTGTGTGTGTATAACAAAATACATTTCAATGTATATAAATACATATGCATTTTCATTATTACTATTTTAACTGGACCGGTTTGTGCAATTGGTAAGTGACAAAGGACAAAGATTGATGTATTTATCTTTCCTAGAGGATATCTTGCAAAAGGTCATTTTCATTGCTAGTCATGTGGCCGAACAAATTTGGCATTCAGTGTTCATTGCTGTCAGGAAGAATCTGAGTTTAAATCTCCCATGCACATTGGCCTCTTTAAAGCAACTTGTAATAGCAAAGGAACAGGGTTGCTTACAGTGTATGTAGTTAAACCTTTTTCATTTAGTTTTTGGTAATATGTAGGTAGGTTAAAAGCATCTGTCAATTTTTTTATTGCTTTCTGTGCCTCGCTGGGGAGATTTACGCCCCCCCCCCCCCCCCCCCCCCCCCCGTATGCGATAATGACCATTGTTTTCAGAACAACATCTGATTTGGTACTAACTGCCTAAAGCTACGTACACACGTTTCGTCCGGTAATCGTCTCAGGGCTGATATCAGACGAGAATCTTGCGTGTGTACAGTGCTCGTTGTCTGCCATATGAGCGACCGTCCTGACGGA
>NW_027323528.1:0-1384 GCF_032062135.1 Pyxicephalus adspersus | reverse complement strand
GTTAAATGAGGACAAGTCTCCCCATTCATCACCTCTAGTGCTCTGTGATTGGTTGAGGAAAGGTAAACCCTAATGACAGCTCAAGCGTCATCAGGATTTTCCTTTCCACAGCCAATCACAGAGCACTAGAGGTGAATGAATAGGGAGACTTGTCCATATTTAGCCTCTAGTGCTCTGTGATTGGCTGAGGAAAGGTAAACCCTGATGACAGCTCAAGCGTCATCAGGATTTTCCTTTCCACAGCCAATCACAGAGCACTAGAGCTGAATGAATGGGGAAACTTGTCCATATTTAGCCTCTAGTGCCCCGGGGATCTTCTCTTCGGCCAGCATTTATTAAGAACAGTGTGCGATCAGCGGCACTAGAGGTTAAATGGGGACAAGTCTCCCCATTCAAAACCTCTAGTGCTCTCTGATTGGATGAGGAAAGTTTTCTTCAGCCAATCAGGGAGCACTATCCCTATTCCTGGATAGAGTTTCCCTATCCAGGTACACAGGACTCCCTTTGTTCTTGGATAGAGAAACTCTATCCAAGACACATACAACAAGTAAATGGCTGTATGAGCAATCAGGGGAGGGGAGCTGTCAGCACAGTTCTTCACAGTCCTTAAAAATAACCTGAATTTTCCCACTATTGACTTTAATGGTGTTCAAATTTGGCATTCGATCACCCGAACATTATCTCCCTATTCGATCGAATAGCTGTCGAATCAAATAGTGAGATATTCGACCAACACTATTCCTTACATTGAGTATTAATGCCATATCTGCACCAAGGCTTTTCTCATGTCTACATAATCAAGATCCAAATATTAAATCTATTCCTAAATATGTGTTTGCTCAATTTGTTTTACATGTTAAAAGGGGGTAATTTCTGTTTCCATGGCCCTTCCATCCTCCATGTGGTTTCCTTTATGTCATTGAAACACCTATTCATGCAATGGAATGGGGCTCTATATACTCAGCATTGGTGCTGCGCTCCCCTATACTCTGGCTTGCAGCAGTTTGGGTTTGCAATAGATACAATACAGTGATCATATAGCAAGTACACCTCAATACTGCACCAAAAAACTGGAATAAGGATTTATTACATGCAGTAAAATGTAAAGGCATGTTGTATGCAATGTGGTGCATTACATTGCTATTCTGTTTTAAATGAACCGCAAAGCACCTCGGAAATGCAGCATGGCACAAAGAATTCTAACTACCTTGTGTTGTATTGCACTGCATTTAAAACTTCCCATGCAATGCAAACCTATTAAAAAAAAAAACAGTCTGACTTAATACAACACATACAATACAAGGCATTAATGAACCGCTGTAATTATATTTTATCTTACAATACATTTAGAATGAGAGATGACCAGCTTAGGTAAAACTATCCA
>NW_027323527.1:0-1384 GCF_032062135.1 Pyxicephalus adspersus | reverse complement strand
TCAATCTTGGATCTATACTTCCGTCTTCTTCTTCGGTCTTCTGTCTTGATTGCCGTATCTGCACAGGTGTGAGATCGGGTAATATAGCCGCTCTGAAGGGAAAAAAGAGAACTGATCTCGGTGCGCATGTGTGAGATTGGCATCATTTTCCCCTAACAGATTTCTCCGAGATTAGGGTATGTGCAGAAAGCGCAGCTAGAGCCCGAGATGCGTGACGTAAGTATCCCAGGAGGCTCCCATTAAGTCTTGATCGGCGGTGCTGCGCACTTTTTTTTAGGTACATTTTAGGGTAGGGTTTTGGTAGGTTTTTAAAAGTTTAAAAACACTTTGAAAGTGAATCTGACATTCATTGAAACATTCTCTGGAGGGGAATCCTCCAGATGCATGTGTTTCAATGGCAGTAATTGACTTTCCAGCAGAGAAGGAAATGTGCATGCTGTTATATTGTTAAAAAAAAACATTTTGTCAGTGATCTTATTTCAGAACTGCTGTGCACTAGTGACTGCTTACCAAAGTCCTGGTTACCAAAGTATTCCAAAATAAATACTTCAAGACAACCATATTCTAACCAAGTCATTGGCTGCAGTATAAAAAAAAACACTTTTGCCCGCAGTTTGCATTGATCATATTCTACAAAAAGATTTATAGTGTACTATTCTACCTTAGAAGCCTGCAATATTCAAGCCATACTCATAAGAAAAATGTTAAAAAAAGAAAGAAAACCACAGAGGGGTGAAGGAGAGGGTAATGTATTTTAAGTGACCCAATAAAAAGATATTATTGCAAACATACAAACACGTGCGTGGTGCTTTCTTTTATCTAAGGACGCACTGAAATTATAGTTATCTTAACTAAGATTATCACAAATGAAATCTTCGTTAACCGAAGCAGATAAAGGTTTATATGCCTTTCTATAGGGCTTTATTGAATCATAATTGCATGGCATCTTGGCATTACATATTGCAAAAACACTTGAAGGCTCTTTAAAATAGCCTAGAAAATCCTTTCAGACATAACTGTTTATGAAAACAGTTTTACAGCCTTTGATGAATTCCTTTAACTGTTGTTCAAATGCTGCTATAAAATGAAAAAGTACTAAAGGAAAAAGGGTTCCTTTGACAGTTTGTATTGGTGTACACAAAATAAATTATAAGAAACAAAGAAGTATGTGTGACAATGTCAGGTCTCTGCTAGTTCAATAGGTTTACATTGTTATGTTTTCCATTAAGTATGCAAGCAGAATATTAAAATAGTTTGACAGTTAAAGTTCTTTCTGAATTCTAAATTTAAAGTGTACCTGTATTAGCATAATAGTTTACCAAGATAAGCAAATGGTCAAAAAGCAGGTAATATAAGTCTGTGAATGTTTTAAATCATTCCTTTT
>NW_027323526.1:0-1384 GCF_032062135.1 Pyxicephalus adspersus | reverse complement strand
CCGTAAGTATTTTCAATTTATGTTTACAAGTCCCAATGCAGTTTCTGAAATAGTTTAGGACAAGGCTAACTAGAGCATGACGTCTAATGGGTATGGTGAACAGGCGATGACTATCCAAGACAAACTAATGGGTACCACCAATGTCTTCCCTAATGTGATTTGCTAGCATTAGGCATTGTGAAATGAACTTTCACTGGTTGAGCTCAAAAGTTTGGTAGAAAAGAGCAAGAGTCCTACAATGTGTAAAGACACAAGCTCCTCTGATAGGCTCCATCTCGAAAAGCTTTTTCTTTACCATGTAGTGTCAGAGACCATGGGAGGCTTCTTGCTTTCCTCCGCCGCAGTCTAAGATCCGGACCCCCAGCTCAGATGCCCCAGGGTTGTCTGTCAAGCCCAAAGTAGTCAAACATTTAATACCCCATTAGCAGGGAGCTTCTTATTCATTGAAGCTTTATTCTCTACACAGTTATGTATTTTTGAATACCCCACCTCAGTGGACACCAAACTCATCTGTTGGCCAGGGGACAAACACAAAATGTTAGGGACTGGCTCCCATCTCAATAGATCCAAGAACTCCTACTTATAACTGGAGATGGCCAACCAAATGTTTTCATTGGAGAACAGGAGCCAAAAAACATTCCAGCAGGTTCTCGACCCATACACCCCCCACACACCATAAAGAGACATACATTAAAGGGGAACTATCTGTGGTGAATGTTTTCCGACTCAAGAGGTGGGGGGCAGCACTAGGAACTAACTAGGGACTGCTGTATGCCTTTGGACTGACAAGAAGGAGAAGACCAGAGATGTGACCATATCATCCTATGGCTTTTCTGTTAGTTGGGGGCAGGCAGATGACCTTGCTATTCTACTTTAAGCGGAACTAAAGATCTACATATAAAAATCAACAATCAGGCAGGTCATTGTTGGAGAAAAGGAGATGTCCCACTGCATTATTCCCTTACACCAGCCTGATAGCTCCAAGTATTTGTCAAAATGCTAAAGACACTTACTTGACTGTAATATCTTTATGAATTTTAGGACTGGGTAAAACTATATTTAACTTCTTTGTTCAGCTTTGTTCTGCATGAAGTTCAGTTCCTTGAAGTATATAAAATATCATAATGCTTTGCATATTGGAAAACCAGATCTTTGCTGAATTTCCCATGGTACCTTCTTGGTGGAGCAGAAAAATTCACAAAGGCTAGGTCGATCTTTGGTGTAGGGGTATTTATTGATCAACTTGAACAGTAGAAGGGAAGGTTAAGGGGTGCAACTCCTAATCCAACGGGCACTTATAGGGTCATCTACCATTGATGCATCTCAGTGTTCAGCTTTCTGCCCAGAGATCAGTTTCTTGAAACAGGTGAGACATAATAACACC
>NW_027323525.1:0-1384 GCF_032062135.1 Pyxicephalus adspersus | reverse complement strand
GGAGCAGAGCAATCAGCGGAGCTTTACTATGCTGACAGCTCTGCTCCCCTGATCGCTCCCACAGCCCTAGAGGAGCTGTGGCATGTATTACACATACAGAACACATGTCACAGCTCCTCTAGCTGAGCAGGGAGCAGAGCAATCAGCTCCTCCGCTGATTGCTCTGCTCCCTGAGGAAAGGGAAAGCCTGATGACAGCAAAGGCATCATCAGGATTTCCCTTTCTTCAGCCAATCAGGGGAGCGGAGCTGTCAGCATAGTAAAATTCTGCTGATTGCTCTGCTCCCTGATTGGCTGAGGAAAGGGAAATCCTGATGATGCTTGAGCTGTCATCAGGATTTCCTATTTCTCAGCCAATCACACAGCACTAGAGATGAATGGGCACAAGTCTCCCCATTCATCTCTAGTGCTGAATGGCTGAGAAATGTAAAACCTCTGCCAGAGCACTAGGGGTGAATAGAGAGGCTTGTCCTCATTTAACCCCTAGTGCCCTGCAATCCCTCACTGTCAGGAGGATTTCCAGGGCTGTGTTCATTGCAACCCTGGAAATCCTTCTGTCATTCTGTGGGATAACCTGTAAAAAAAAAAGTTTAATTACACAAACACACACACATTAATAAAATAATTTAACATTAACCCTTGTCCTATTTTTTACTTATGTTTTAACCTTTTCAGGGAATGAGTAAGGGGACCTGTACTCATTCCCCAGGGTGGGGCGGTGGAAATCTGCGAGTCTCCTTATTAAAAGGGGCTTCCAGATTCCAAAGTCCTGCTAAAAATGTTTATAAAAGCTCCCATTGTTTTCAATAGAAGCTTTCATAAAAGCCTAAAAACGCTTGAAAAAGCCTCCATTGAGTTCAATGGAACCATTTTCCCACGTTTATCCAGTGTTTTAATTTTTTAAATGTTGCAAGCAACGCTTAAGATAACGCTCAAAAACGTGCCTGAAGGAAACGTCCTGGTGTAGATTAGCCTATGAGAATGCATGGGGACTTCAAACATGGGCTTTAAAAAGCCTCAGGTTAAACGCTGGGGAAACAGTCCGTGTAGACTAAAGCTGCATACACACGTCCAATAATTATCCAAGTGACCAAGGATGCCGACGAACGAGGATTGTCGTTGGAAATGAACGACCGCCACGGTGGATCTGATTGGCCGACGATCTTTCACTATCTATCATATACGGCCGTTCAGTGATCGTGCATGTTTCTGCGGTACACTTTCTCCTTTACATATCTCTCCCTGCATCGTTCAAACAATTGTATCTAGCATGTGGACACTGTCGGTGGATTATATTTGAACGATCATATTGTTACAGCATGTACAGAATTGTGCACAATATGATTGTTCAAGTATAATCGTGCATAATCGTTGATCGGTTGTAA
>NW_027323524.1:0-1384 GCF_032062135.1 Pyxicephalus adspersus | reverse complement strand
TCATGTGGGTGCACATAACCCAGAATAGTACTTTCTTAATTAAAATTATTAAATGAGAAATTGCAGACTAGAGTGGCAAACCAAGAGAGAATTAAGGCGATGGGGGAGCAAAAATGGGAAAATAAATGTTTAGTTCATATTGTTGGTTATAATATTAGGCTCAGACACCCAAAGCTTAAAATGCACTTGAAGCTGGTGGATATCCATAAGGCCTCTAAAAAACAGAGATTGTCAGTTACACATATCCATTTATTTGAAGGGGAGCTCCGGAGCCAACGTGTCATAAATATACAGTGACTCCATGTTTGTTTTAAGCCCAGGTTGCTTTTAAAGTCTGTTGTGTGTCACTAATTGCTATGTACTGTGAGCTTTATTTTAGCTTGATAAAGTGAACTACTCTTTCTTTTCTTAGGAGGACATGGCTCTCAGTGCCTCACACTGCCTCCACTATTAGCTACATCTGTTCACATTCCTTACCATCCTCAGATCTCAGAACATTACAGTAGTTCAGAGCTTTCATCACCACTAGAATTCCCAATCACTGTTATCCACAGTGCATTAATTACTAACTGCAGTGATTTTCTTGAGCTGCTACCCCAGATTTATGAAACACCAATAGGAAAGTTGTACTGTAGCATGTAACAAACGACATGGAAAATGAAAATAAATGGTATGTTTACATATGCCTTATGTAATTTGTCAAATGTGCTTTAACAAATACACCTCTGAAAGTTTGATGCACACTGCAAATAAATTTTCTTATGTACCCTACATTACAGTGGAATTTGCTATTGCTGCTGGCATCTGCAGAGAGATGTGAAGCACAATGCAGAAGTCCTGCATTGTGCTGTGCATCTCTCTGGAGCTGCGGGCAGTGGCGTGGCCAGGACCCGGGTGGTATTTAAAAGCAGATTGCTCAGTAATCTGCTTTTAAATTTCCCGTCCAGGCCACACCCCCCGACGGACCCGCGCCCTGGCTTCACAGCAGGACCATTGGATCGCCGCTGGAGCGTGGAGCAAAGGTTAGGGGGCTCTTAAAGTAACCCCGAGTCACACTCGGGATTACCGCTAGGGGGTAAAGGGGCATGCGGAAAGAAAACATAAATTTTCTCTGCTTTTGATGAAGAGTGTGTACTGCACAAAGTATAGGAAGCATAGGAGTATTTAGTAAATCCCAAACAAACATTCCCTCTCTTATTTTAGTAGCTGCATTAGTCAAAGGAAAAAAAAACAGCGTAGATGACCTGAGCCCAAACCATTGGATATGGGGCATGTTTTGTTGCTAGCGGTGCTTAACCACCTAAGCGTTACACTGAGGTCTAGATTTCTGTACCAAAAGTGATCCACTGTTTTTCATGAAATTTTTTTTTAAATTGTAGACCTG
>NW_027323523.1:0-1384 GCF_032062135.1 Pyxicephalus adspersus | reverse complement strand
TACTTTTAGATAAATGTAAAATAATAAACTACAGTATTTTTTCTGTATATGTGTGTAGATAGAAGACATGCTTTTTTATTTTGTTTTCTTTTCTTTGTTTTTTTTTTTACCATATTTTTATCCACTCTATATTATCTTGTGTGTGTCCTCCTAATTAATTTCGCATTGATGTGTCTTCTTGTCTTTAATAAGCAATACGCTTGATGTCCTTTACTAACAAAAAAAAAACTTTGACAGAGGACATTTCAATTTAGAGGATAGTTTAGATAATTAGAGATGTGAACTAATGAAGAGTAGTTAATTAACCTCTCAGAGTATAATGAAAGTATACTGAGATGTGGTATATAAAAGTGCACAATTATCAAGGCATTATAATTATGTTTATTTGTCATCTGGCTATTTTTTATCTCTTCTGAAATATTGGGGTGGTTCACAGGGCAGCAAATACTTAAAAACTACAGAATACTATTTAGAATGACACAATACCTTTTAATGGGGAACTTCACTAAAGGTAAAATTCGTAATTGACACATTAGTGGTTAAATATGTATCCTATTTATTAGGTAACCTGCTGTGTAATTGCAGATTGTGGAAGTTCCTGCACTGAAAGGTAACAAACCTATTCTTTGAAGGCATGTGACAAGTTTGCTTGGCTTGTACATGTCCTGGATTTGGAGGGGGAATAGGTTGTTAGAGGTATCATTTTGACTGCTAGAGGTGCAACATTTTATGGATCCAAATTTTTTACTTAAATTAAAAGTTGTTGTTTAATTTTGAGTTAAAAGTTGTATATTAAACCCAGTGTTTGCACTCACAATTTTAAAAAATCAAGTAATGATGTATGAAAGATGTTTTAGTATACAATCCTTGCTGTGATTTTGCGTAGTAAGCCGTCACAATATGACAAAACAGTTGTAATTTATGGGGAACAATGGGAAAATTTGTCCGTGTATGGAAATCCTTTTTTATGATTTTACTGGCTTAACAGTCACAATATGACAAAAACAGGTGATATTTAATTGCAGCAGTGGGAAAAAAATGTCTGCATATACCTGTAAAAAATTGCTTGGTTGATTGTCACAATATGAGAAAACAAGCAAATTTTATTAGCAACAATGAGAAAAAATGCATGTCTATTGATGTAAATAATTTCTGTGATTTCACTTGTTTAACAGCCATATTATGAGAAGAGCAGGTGATTTTTATTAAATTCCCAAATTGAATCTGCTCCTTTTAGCTATGAAACACTGTTCCTAAGTTGCAGGAAATAGCACCTTGACAAGCACTGTGTGTTCAACCACTTTTTTTCATATCTGTCATCTCTGATCAAATTTCTGTCCTTGATTGACAGTAGAATAAAATATATATTATAATAAAATAATAA
>NW_027323522.1:0-1384 GCF_032062135.1 Pyxicephalus adspersus | reverse complement strand
AATCTGGAGCTCTGATAAATTAGATAGGCACATAATGACTTTCTCCTGTTCAACGATAATACCCATAGGCACACCTTACCTAGATGATAGGTTGCGGAAACAATGTGCGGTGGCTCAGAGGTTAGCACTCCGGCCTTTGCAGCGCTGGGTCCTAGGTTCGATTCCAAGCCAGGACATTATCTGCATGGAGTTTGTGCAGGTTCTCCCCGTGTCTGCGTGGGTTTCCTCCAGGTACTCCGGTTTCCTCCCACATCCCAAAAAACATGCAGTAAAAAAGTTAATTGGCTTCTCCCTAAAAATTGACCTTAGACTACATTATTGACATTAACATATGACTATGATAGGGACATTAGATTGTGTGCTCCTCTGAGGGACAGTTAGTGACACAACTATGGACTTTGTACAGTGCTGCGTAATATGATGGCGCTATATAAATACTGTATAATAATAATAACATGTACCAATCCAGTACCAAAATAATGTGTAGGCTTTGGGAATAGTAAAGGGTATATTCTTTAATTACTGTTACAGGATTGGTAAAGTTTCTGTAGTCTGTAGTACCTAGCAGCCACATAGCTAAGGCGACCAACACATTATTGAGGACCGGCCAATATCTGCAAAAAAGATAGCCTAGATACTTGACATCTCGAGGGAGAGTGTTGGGTTTGTTATCACCACTATCCTAGACATGCGCAAGCTTTCAGCGAAGTGGGTGCCAAAATGTTTGAACAGTGATCAGAAGAAGGAACAAGTTGAAGCATGAAACCTGGCTCCACGTCTATGATCCTGAAACCAAAGACAGTCAAAGGAGTGGCGCCACAGTGGGTCCCCGCGGCCGAAGAAGCTCCGAACCTAGAAATCGGCCAAAAAAGTCATGGCGTCTGTTTTCTAGGACAAAGACGGTATTCTGTTGGTGGACTACCTACCTCAGGGCCCTGGTATCATTAGACAGTATTATGCTAACCTCTTAGGGGCAACGTTTTGAGGACATTTTTGACGTCAAAGATGCTGCTGAGAGCTGCTTTGCGGCCCAACCAAAGGACTTTTATTTGAACGGTCTAGAAAAGCTGCAACTACGCTGTACCAAGTACATCAGTCTCAGGGAGGAATATGTTAAATAAATGTGTTATTTCATACCTCTGGCTCTCTTCATTCTGGGAAAAGCCAGGAACTTCTCAGCACCCCCTCGTACGACCCAGTCAATTAAGCCTTATACCTTGCACAAATCACCAGCTTTTTTGCATATCGTTGCTATGAGTGGGTTTGATTGTGGAATTGGGAATTTTTATTGGCGATGTTCTGAGATGCTAAACAACACCTGAGCCTGTCCCTCTGGATTCCTCCAAAGGCTGGCTTGCTAATTTACTTGGAAGGAAGGTACACA
>NW_027323521.1:0-1385 GCF_032062135.1 Pyxicephalus adspersus | reverse complement strand
ACAGTGTGTGTCTCTGGTATGATGCAAATGTTGTTCACCCATTGCTTGTCTGTGTGTTACATTTTCCTGTGTAGTAAAATTCCTTCTCTAAATAAATAATGGTCATTGTAATAAATGTCCATTCATAATGAATAACATAGGACTTGCTTTTTTTTTAATTAGGTTGGGAAGTATTAGAACCCTGGTCAAGTTTCCACTGCCATTGTTTTTTTATAGATCCATTTTTTTTTTTTTGGTTTTAAATGTTCCCTAAATTCAGGCCACTGTTGATGCTGGTCTTTTCTTTCCTTCACATAGGTTTTGCATTTGGATACACAGATATAGGATTGCAAAACCTCTCTAAATGATCTCAGATACATCTCATTCTGATGTAAAATATATTGACAGAAAACCAAAGCTTGGCAGCATAACCTCCTTTACTTTCCTGGTGACAGCAGATTTACCAGGCAAAAAATAACACAACAAACAAAACAACAGGGATACAAACAAACAGTAATACAAAGGAGACAGGGTACATGTCTTCTCCTTCTCAAATAAATAAATGTATTTTTTTCTGTGTATTGATAAACATTTTCCTTACTTTTCTGGTGAAATTATTGTCGCAAAAATTGTGAAAAAATAAAATAAAAAAACATCAGGGGTAATGCTGAGCATATAAGAGAATGTTTGTTTGTTTGTTTGTTTAATAATGTCTTTGTAAATTGGAGGAGACTCTTTTAGGGTAGGTATTGTATATGTAATTATGATACATGAATTCAGGCAAAGTGTCCTGGCTGCGTGATACAAGGTATATAAATTGTATTCTTTCTTACAAGAACTTTTTTTTCCCCCCTTCTTTTCAGATACGGTGCAGATGTTGATGTTGACCACCAGCTGTCATGTACTTTGGGATCTTCCCCACGATGTCTGACATCTTTGACATGCACACCACTGTATATTAGTGCAGCTTACGATAATTTGTCTTGCTTCCGTCTCCTGCTTCAGGCTGGTGCCAACCCCGACTATAACAGTTGGAGTACAGTATGCGAAACAAACTTTTCACGAGCATCTCCAACTTGTCTGTTGGAAGCAGTTCTCAGGCATGGATGTGATCAACTGTTTGTTCAACTGCTGATTGACTACGGGGCAAATCTTAATCTTGTGCGAAAGGAGCCGAGTGTTGAGGAAAACTCCAGGAGAAAATTAAACCCAGAGGCCGTGAAACTCTTTAGAGAGGCAAGACGTGAGTCCTGAGGTGTGAATGTGCATGGTGCATGTGTTTAAAAAGGTAAAATTTTTATCTGTTACCCCAAAACCACATGGTCCAGATGACCCAGTCAGGAGAGAGACCTAAAGGCTTTATATATGTGGTCAGTTTACAAGATTTTTGCCAAGGATAAACCCTT
>NW_027323520.1:0-1386 GCF_032062135.1 Pyxicephalus adspersus | reverse complement strand
CTTTTTAATTTGTTCTCCTTGTAGTTTTACAATACATTTGTAATTTAGTATCTTTCCATCGAAGTAAACACATTTGCTTAACATAATAGAAGTGACTGGCATCTTATTTCACTCAATGCACAATACATGTGGCTGGCTTGTAACGTCCTCGGCAGGGGAGACAGCCAAAATCTTGATTGCAATGTGGTATTATTCTTTCTTAATATGAAACAGGCAACTGGCCAAAATTTTACCCAACATCAATATGTTGCCTGGTTTAAGAGATCCTATTGATTTGAAACCAACTTTGGGAGAGCAGTTTTTATTTTATATTGTTTATTCTAAGAAATGTAAATGTTGCTTTTAAAGCTAAGAACCTGCTAGGTAATCAGTAAAGATGGTCAATGAGATGCAGAAAGTATGACTTTTATGTAAACAACATGCAAATGTTATGCAATGAAACTCATTGACCACATTTAGTAATCAGCAAAAAAATAAATAAATACAAAAAAAAAATTCAATTTATCTTTGAAAAAAAATATTCTGCAGGTTACCAATCCCGAAGGTCTAATGGTTGCATTATTTCTTTTTTTTTCAGGCTGCCTTTCCCTTGTTTTCATTAGCTATAGAAAAATCGTATTGTTACCATAGAACTGGAAGTGTTACAACAGTACCCCATCATATAATAGTTTGAATAAGCGGTTTCAACTTTTAATTACATTAAATTAAAATACAAACCAGAGATTTTTGTTGCTGCATACACTTACGAATGTAAATTTAAAAGTCACTCTGGAAATTCAATGCACCTCTGATAAGTATAATTCCTAACTCCAAACTATCCAAGTTCCCTACTTTGGAACTTGTATAGCTTTACTATAGTCTCCTGATTTCCTCATCTGTGTAACACGAGGGAGAGAGGGGGAAGCATTCTGTATTTTACAGAGATGAGTTGGACAGGACTGATAACCCTGTCTAAAGATGGCACTACAGAATGAATAGGAAATTGCAAACTTTTTGACACTTATCAAGCAGAATAAAACACTTTTTAAGCAGAACAAAGGGGAGCAATTCAGAGATAATTGTCAAGTTTAGTTACACTAAAACTTTTTAACTTTCCACTTTTTCACTTTCCATCTTCCATCATATTTGTTGCATAGCCATATAATTCCCAACCCTTTTGCATGCCTGAATATTGCAAATATGTGGTGATTCTCAGAGTCAGTGTTATATATGTCTGATGGTTTGTTCCTTCACTGTTGCACTTTAAAGAGGTTGAGTGTTGCTCTGCAGCTTCTATATCCAAGATTTTTAAAAAATATATCAAACAGGTCCTCTTTGATTACTGTGATGGGGAAGTTTTTAATATCTATTAAAATGTAGGGCTTGTCAAAAATGGTATTTTATTCT
>NW_027323519.1:0-1386 GCF_032062135.1 Pyxicephalus adspersus | reverse complement strand
TATTGCTGATATAATCAACCCAATCTCACAGTTCTGTTATTTAACAAAGTTGTACAAACTCAATGAGCCATAGTCACCTTTTTTGTAATCACAGCCTTTATTCTCACCAACAAGGGCTATGAGTACCAAAGATAAGTCATATGACTTAAAACAAAAAATATTGCTATGGCAAATAACACACACATTTGAGCTTGGTGACTTAAGCCTGCAGGTTGTTCTCAGCATGAGGTCAGGAAGTTGGAAAAAAAGCAACTGACAGTGCTCAGGTGACCTGTCATTTGTAACTGCCAAGGCCTGGTTACATCCTCGTGGTAAGTAAAGCTATTTAATGGGGCACATATAAATCTTTGAAAATTAAAGTGGTTATGTAGCCAAATATCTTAATAACAGTATGTCTTGAAAGAGTAAAGTAAATCCCAAATTCCCCCGTAGCAGCTGCTGCCTCTTCAATGCAGAGAAGTTCCAGGCCTTTATCACTCAGGGGTATGCAAATCTTTGGATTCTACACCACATTTATTAATTCCTACCACTGACCTCCACATCACTACTGAACCTGGGGATCAATGGGTGCAACCACTGGATGTAATCTGAGTTACAATAAGGTAGAGCTAGGTGAGGTAAAACGAGTTTGATGTATTACCGCCTATTGCCCTTACAACTTTATTATATCAGGCCCTTACTGCCTCTCTATAGTATTAAAGACTGCCTTCTGTTCATATATTTGTTTGATGCAGACTAAATTTCATGCTCCTCCAAACTCATTGTGATTTCACTTGTTGCACAGTTTACCACAGAACATATTGAAGCCAGAGGCTTAGCATGACACATGCATTTTCGAAAGGTGCTCACCAGTGGAAGCCTACATTGATGATATCGTTGCCTATAACAATCACACATGCATTCCTTATAAAATCCCATATTCACATAATATAAAAGTGAATACAAGTCTTCAGACACAGTGCAGAATTCCATTACAGAAACTGCTCTATTAAATTGTAGGGTTGTCAAAGCTGATTCTATACTCTGCTGTTTGACAAAAGGTGAAACCAAAGAGAGTACAGCTTCAGGAGATTTCTGGATCATGTAACCTATGTTAGCTTCCGACCCTTGGGGTTTCTGGGTAGAATTGATTATCAAATGAAACAATTAGAGTGCACATTTTAGCTTATGTGAATATTTACACGTCTCTTATCCTGATCTGCAAGAACAGCAGACAATTTTGGGACCTGGGTAATAGCACTTAATACATTTTATGCCTCTCTATAGAATACAAAAATATATAAGTATTCAAGTGGAATAAAAGAATCACAACTAGCCAATCTGCCTTATTTGTAAACCAATTCTCCTATGCAAGCTAGATTCTTTTACTCTTGTAGGTACCAGCTT
>NW_027323518.1:0-1386 GCF_032062135.1 Pyxicephalus adspersus | reverse complement strand
AAATATTTGAATCCAATGGTAAATCAGCTCATTCTTTCATTAGAAAGGTTAATGTATCTCCTTTGCATAATATTTGTTAATTGAAGCATACAGAATATTTGTGGAAAAATACAATATATTTATGTATGAGATTTGTAAATGGTAAACTTTTCATTTTTTTATGCATTTTATACATTTTAGTTTGCATGCAGGGAGCATATTATACCTACATAAAAATATACAAAATAAGCATTGAAACCCAGAGCATGCCAGCAACAACTGCTCTAACATCGTACAAGAACCATAGCACCACTTATTTTTTTGGCATATGCCTAATTCTTTGCAATACTGTGCATATTGTTCTTTTGTTAGATTTGCCACAGAACTTTATACTTTACCTACGTGTTTAAAGTCCATGACAACAATAAAGCAAAGCATTAGCATTAGAACTTATCTGCCGGATTGTGCCGGGTATACAATCATCCCCCAGGCTTATGAGAGTGACTTGTCATCCTGGTCCAGCCAATCAAGATGGCCAAAGTTATGGAAACTTGAATAGAATCTGAAGAAGATGGTGGTGCCTGTGATGAAATGGGGACATGTGAGTGTATTTAAAAGGTTGCATTCAGACATATAGGGTCATTTTGTTTTAGAAGGGACATTGGTAATTCCTTCTGCAATTAAAGACCCTCCTAGTTGCCATTTTTTACTTTTAGAGTTTTTGTTCTGCTTTGCATTTCCTGTTCACACAACTCCTTTAAAGCTGATCTCGGGGCAAACAATTTTACCTTCCAACTCTCCCCATACCTACCCATGACTAATCCCCATGGAAACAAACAAATCACTTAAATGCCCTTTTTTACCCTTAATATGCAGTCATATGATCCCAGATCTCCAGGTCTTCTCTCTACCTTGTTTATTTACATTTAGCAGGGCCCGATTTCATAAGTCAGTGTCACTGCCAAAATGCACCCATTCTCTACTGGATCAGTACTGGGACTCTAACAATTTGAGAAAAGTAATAATGTCAATTCAAGGGAGCACTAATTAGGGACTATCAGGGACTAATCAGCAGGGGTGAGCAATTAGCAGTAGGTCAATTAGTCCCCCTCATGAGAAATGCAGCTGTTAGGAAACCTGGAAACCTTTTTTATAGAGTATATCTTGCTAAAAAAGGTAAAAGAATTTATTAAATATATAGGATGAGAAGGGGGTTGGAAGGGAGGGTGGATTAGACAGGAGACTTTTCCCGGAGATGGGCTTCAAATTTCATCTTAATCAAGAGGGACTTCAGTTATGTATCGTATCTGATCACACTTCACTATAAAATATTATAAAAGGAGAGATCAACTGAACGGAACCTAATATATATATATATATATATATATATATATTTATATATATATA
>NW_027323517.1:0-1386 GCF_032062135.1 Pyxicephalus adspersus | reverse complement strand
CACATCTAACTGCAGATGCGATCACCAATAGTAAATTCTGGGGGTGATGCCAGCGGCAATTTCCCGCTGGCATCACCCCCGGAATTTACTGCAGCTGCTCACATCACCCGGAGATCAGCCACCGGGTGATGCGAGCAGCTTCAGTGGTGTGAGCAGGGTGGGACATCCTCACAGCATCACCTGGCAAGATGTGACATCTTCCGGGTGATGCGGTGGAGTGATGTATTCTGGAGTCAGGAAATTTAAAAGCAGATTACTATGTTTTCTGCTTTTCAATTTTTTTTTACAGTAGAAAACACATAAAAACATATAATAAAAGTATAAAAACATTTTAGTGCACCAAGCATCATTGCCCAGTGCCCTGATGAATTGGAGGAATTTGAAAGCAGCGATAGCAATTTGGAGTCCTTTGTGGAATAAAGCGATAGTGATTCACCAGGAAATGTTTCATCGGACAGCAAAAGTGAACTGAGCAGCAATTCTGAGCCTGAGGTCAGTGCTGTGCGCACATGGTGTCCTATTGACCTTGATGTGGACCAGGCAGCACAGCCAAGATTTCCATTCACCGGCGGACCTGGGATGAAAATTGAGGCTGAATGCGACGACCCCCTGGCATACCTGAAGTTGTTTTTGACCGACGAAGTTATTGAAAACATTGTTGCAGAGACAAACAGGTAAGCCCCTCTTGTGTTTGCTAACTTTTTTGAAATTTTTTGCTAATTATTTTTTTAATGCCAACATGTGCTGCTTTGTGTTTGCTAACTTTTTTACATTTTTTATGCCAACATGTATGCTGCTTTGTGCTAACTTTTTGAAATTTTTTGCCAATTTTTTTTATTTATATAAGCATGTATGCTGCTCTGTGTTTGCTAACTTTTTGAAAATTTTTGCTAATTTTTTTTTTTTTTATGCAAACATATATGCTGCTCTGTGTTTGCTAACATATGTTTGCAACCTTCACACTGTAAAAGAACATATCCTAAAATACATTTTTTATTTTGTTTTATGCAGGTACGCTGGACAACAACAAGGTGCTCCACACCTGAGGTTTGCAAGAAGCAGAAAGTGGGAACCTGTGACCAAGGATGACATTTGGCTGTTTTTGGGATTGGTGATCCTGCAGGGAGTTGTGAGAAAACCCATGTAGAAGTGGTACTGGTCCAAGAATAAAATGATTGCCACGCCATTCTTTGCCACAGTCATGCCGGAATACTGCCCTCATAATGAAGTACCTGCACTTGCAAACAATGAAGAATTTGATGAAACTACCCATCCTGCACCAAAACTCAAGAAAATGTGGGAAGTGTCTCAGATGATTCTACAAAATTTCCAGCAAACCTATGTGCCAGAAAGAGATGTCAGCATTGACAAAAGTCTAATGGCTTA
>NW_027323516.1:0-1387 GCF_032062135.1 Pyxicephalus adspersus | reverse complement strand
AGGGCTTTTGGGCAGTAATGTTGTATATTTACATAATAGTATCTAATATGCACTAGACAGAGCTCAACTAAGCTTTAGGCATAATGTAATATAGGTAACAGAGCGAAAAAATTGTCACAACAAACGGTTTGTAAAACAATGCAAAGATCTTTTTTTTACCAACGCGTTTCAGCGTGTGGCTTCTTCAAGGGAGTACAAAGATTTTAATTAGAATGTTGCAGTTTGAAAAAGTCCAAGGATCAAGAGTCCAGGGAACTTAGCAGAGCTGTTATAAGTAGTTGGTAAGGGGAATCCTATGCTGGGGATCTCGTCCACAAAGTGTAGGAAGTTAACAGTTCAGGCTGCTGACTTGCAATGTTCTAAAAGTTAAAACGTCGGAAAAAAGAGATCTTTGCGATGGTTTACAAACCTTTTGTTGTAACACTTTTTTTACCTATAGAAATAGTTAAGCCTATTTTTTAAAGGGACTCGAGTAAAACATTTCTGTTTTCATTAAAAACCTTAATTTGAACCTTCTATGTCTTCAATGGGTTTCTTTGCTTCTGTATGCAACACAGACAAATTTGTCCGATGGAGGTGCCAGTAAGGTGCTGTACATAGTTTCTTGGGAATATAACAGCACCCAGTCTTGATACAAGCAGTAGGCTGAATTTTGGGAGGTGTTATTCAAATATCCAAATGCCTTGATGGGTAGATATGACACTGAAGGAGCGGGTGCTTGTAGGTAGATTGAATTTGCATGCAGACCGCAGTACACATCCATCCACATCCACATGTGATGCTGAGCCTCCATGAATAAAAAGACTGAATTACAATGACTGAAAGGGCTGGGACAATATCTTTTAGACCAGTAAAGATTGAGCTAGATCAGTGTCTCCTAGTTCCTCCAGAAGTTGCTAGGTTGCAGTTTGTACCGCTCAGGTCAGTTTAACTGATACTAATAATTTTTTGATTATCTGTAAGAGTGTCGCTTCTTCCACTGCCCATTAACACTATTATTATTATTTATTTTATTACACAGTATTTCTATAGCACCATCATATTACACAGCGCTGTACAAAGTCCAAAGTCATGTCACTAGCTGTCCCTCAAAGGGCCTCACAATCTAATGTCCCTACCATTGTCATATGTCTTTAATACAGTCTAAGGTCAATTTTTGGGGGGACGCCAATTGACCTAACTTTCAGTTTTTCGGATGTGCGAGGAATCCAGAGAAAACCCACGGAAACACGGGGAGAAACTGAAAACTCCATGCAGATAATGTCCTGGTGGAGATTCGAACCTGGGACCCAGCGCTGCAAAGGCCAGGGCACAAACCTCTGAGCCCATCAATGTAGGAAGAATTCTTGTACTGACCATCACTGTATTGTACTGTGAGCTGTGGATA
>NW_027323515.1:0-1387 GCF_032062135.1 Pyxicephalus adspersus | reverse complement strand
ACTTAGTAGAAGATTCTGCTAAAGCACCACCGATACAATATATCCATTCCTTTATTCAATTTTAAAGTGGTTCAGAAACGGAAACCATCCTCACCTGGAAATCAAATAAACTTGTACAAAAAAATAATTTTCAAAAAATTAGTCATGCCAGAAACGGCGATTGAACTTTTAATAGTGAATTTCCATTTCCATAGTCACCGGGAGCTAATTAGCAACCTACACAGCAAAGCCTGCAGCACACTTAATTATACATGCCCAAAAGCCTTACTAACTTGTACTTTCTTACATCGTAAAGAACTATGGGCTGGCATTACTCGTCACCCTAATCAATAGGCCGCTCACTTTGGACAGATGGGTATTGCTAATTTGAAAAGTGCCATCTTTATCCTTAATGCAAACCTTGTATGAAGGAAAGATGAAGAATATTTTAGACTACTCACTCATCTTTAGAAAATCATTGAAATTACTTGTAATTTTTCATTTCCAATGTCATTTTCGGGGAATATTTTATGCATCAGGACCAGAGAAATCCCAGTCAGATAAACTGAAAGAGTTTAAATGCAGTGTTCTCCCCAGTACCTTTTAGCTGGGCTCACCATCCGGCACCCAGCCATTTTTGGGTCACAATACAGGGGCCATAAAGTGCCTACAGCTTCTTTGCACCCAGCTTAAAAAAATTTCTGGGTGAATACTGGAATTTAACATACGTTAGATTTGAATTGCTGCTTTTGTCGATTTGTCACCGAGATAAACAATGATGGGAAATCCAAGAACAAGAGGTGATACCACATCTTCCCATATAGTCACCTATTATGATGACAACTTTCCTTCACTTTCTATAGTTTTTTTTTTTACTTCTGGTTGCAACAGGACATGAAGAAACAAACAAGGGTGGCCTAAAATAATATTTAGTTCTTCCTTCCGCTATTCTATGGGGCTAATTTAAATTAAATCTAATGAATACATATACATGTAGACAACATCAATATGTAGGTAAACATTTCGATTTGCAAAAAAAAAATCATTACCGTTCTAACCCTTAAGGGTGCCATCACTAAAAAAAACTTTGAGCTTTGTTTTTTTTTGTTTCTTAGGCCATTTCTCCCACACATGGCACTTCAAAGGTTGAGAAAAGCCCTTGGTTGTTTTTAGAGATCATTGTGAAATCTTGCCGTATCCCACTAGTTCTTGGGTGTGAAAGGCCTGTGCTGCTGGGTGAATTCAGGGTTTTTTTGTGATGAACACAGTCAGAATAAAGAGCATTGTGCAAACTCTGGGGATGAGGGACTTTTTGGATTGTGTGTAGTTTATGGTATTAGTGAGTCATTGATTCACCACTCTCCTGCTTTAGATGATCATTTAACACTTATGGAATGCTTCCATTTCT
>NW_027323514.1:0-1388 GCF_032062135.1 Pyxicephalus adspersus | reverse complement strand
CTTAATAAAGTTGAGGCAAAAGGCAAGCACCTGCTTGTGCTGTCTTGTTAAATAAGCCATTGTGCTTTGGAAAACCTCTTTAAAGCAAGGATTGTGTTTAGTTAAAAATAGATATAGCAAGCGCCAAACTGCTGCAGGTACAACGTGAAGCCAAATAAGCAAAAGCCTTTCTGTTTTGTCTAATACAGGACACTTGACTGCCAGGAGTTTGCTGCTAAGCCCTGTCCTCATATTTTACTACTGGCTAATCAGTGACAAGTAGGAATATGCAGGAAGTAAGACGGGCAAGCTTCGGCATAATCTGGAAGTGCTGAAGCTTTGCCTATTAAAACCACCTTTACCTTGCTTTTGCTTGAAACTTTTCCCCCCCAGTGACACTTTGTTCCTTAAGGTATTCCCTGTACATCCATTTGGGAAGGAAGTAAACTATTACACATCATTCGTGGTAAACCTCTGCAAAATACCTGCAAACTGTTCTGTACATATGGTCTAGTAAATTTCATTTTCTGCTTGTCATTTGGCCTTTTGGATTTTGCATGGCTCTATGACAAAACAGGTAGCCTAGTTAGCACATGAAGAGGAGTCTAGGATCCATGTGCTGGAAATGGTAGATGTAAAATATTTTCATGTAGTTCTTCATATTTTATTATAGTTCTTCATGTTACCTGCCTTAAGAAAAGGGAACTAATAGGCATGTCCTATAGGTAATTCATCTTTTAACTACAATCACTCGATTGGTTCTTTTAAGGGTGGTGGAGTTAGATAAAAATTTAGGTTTGAAAATTACTGTACAGAATTGTGAAAAGAGAACCTGTCACTTGTAAATTTTAACTCCCTGCACAATCACTTGGCAATCTGTGTAGGAAAGCCCTCCATACCTGGTACTGCTTGACATACATAAATCCAGAGTAAACACACTCTTTATATGTACCCTGCAGGATTACTTTTATTATGCAGGACAGTTGAACTCCTGTACCTTCCTACTTCTAAAACTGTATTAATCATGTGTCAGATTACTTCAAAAATTCAAAGAGAATCATTCATTTTTTGTGCGGCCTAATAATTGGGCATAACAAAAGCCATTGCACCACTAAACCACTTAACACTGAACTTAATATTTGTATTTTTTATTTACTAGTATTACCTTAATTTGACTTGGTCAATTGCAGTCCATGTAAAACAGAACCTAGGCTGTTAGGAGGAAGAAGCAATGGGAGGAGCCAATCAGTTGTACTGAGAGCAGACTGATAGCAATTTTAGCTCATCAGTATGGCACATTTACATTTCACTGTCCAGTTACAGGCTGGGAGTGGGGACAAGACCTGTAAGTGTTGCTAAATTGCAGCAAAGAAAACTGTGTCCCTTCTCCTGCCAAATAGAGCTGTGTG
>NW_027323513.1:0-1389 GCF_032062135.1 Pyxicephalus adspersus | reverse complement strand
CTGATTTATTAAAGCTCCCCAATACTGGAGAAGATAGGCTATTATGGGTAAACCTGGGTAATCCAGCAAACCTGTAATGGATTCCTTAAAAATCATTTACTATCATTTGGTAAATGTTTTCAACCCTTGAAAAAATCTATTCTAGGTTTGCTGGATCACCCAGGTTCCCTAATCATAGTTGATATCTTCTACAATCTTGGAAAGCTTTAGTAAATCAGGCCCTCTGTGTCCCACTGACGAGAGAAGAGAGTTCATTGACCCATCACTAAAATGCAAAGCAATCAAAAAAAATCTCAAAACAAAAATGTTATATATATTTTAATATATATATATATTTAATATATATAAGGTCTAATAAAGTAGAAAGATTCTCCGATCTTTAGACCTTATTGGCCCAGACAAGGCTGCTCTTGAAACAAGCCAAACTAATAGTAAGTAAATCATGTTTAAATAAATAAAATTCAAGTTTTTAAACCATCATCTCCATCAATAACTCAATTCAACACCATTTGGGGAGTTTAAAACATTCCCCTCTTTTTTCTTGGGCTTCAGTGTTCCATACTTTAACATTTAAACTGCTATTTAAACTAAAGCCCATTGTTGGTGTCCATTTCTTTTACTGGCACTCTCCCAGTACTCAGCATTCCTTTAGAGTAGCTGTCATTGGTAGGGACCCCTCAACCCTTCAAGACAAAACCAGGGAAATGTGTTCTTCTGCCCCTGCACCCGTCCCCATAGTTTTAGGAGCCTTGGGTAATATCGTTCCCGGCACTTACCTGGTGTCACTTCCAAAATTTGTCTTATCTGGAAAAGTTTACTGAGCACCTGTTTCTCTATCTCATGCATTGTGACAGCCCCTCCAGTCACTCCTTTTCCTAGATATTTTTTTTGGGATTGTTCACCAGCTTTATTCCTAAAAATCAAAAGGATGATTCATTGCAGAAGAGTCACCACACATGTTTCATTTTAAACAGACCAGTAACCTCCATACAAATAAAGAATCAATAAACATTTTAGAACGGGATCCACTCAATGGAAGGGTAAATGAAACAAAATTGGTGAAATATCATTACCAATGTTTATATAGCGCCATCATATTCCATGGCACTGTATTACATACAGGTCTACTTACAAATCATTGGGATTTGTGTGGATGGGGGCTATTGAATGTTCCTGAGTTGTATATGATTGAAACATATCAGCATTGAATATATTTGAAAGGCAAATTTAAATTACTTAAAATTGGAGATGGGTGAACATACTGAGAAGTGAACAACTGTATTCTATCTGTGTATAAATGTACTGTTTTCACCTAATTAGTATTTGTTAATGTGATACCAGGATAGGACTAAGGGAGTATGTTTATTCAGTGTGCCGTGCCAACAGCAG
>NW_027323512.1:0-1389 GCF_032062135.1 Pyxicephalus adspersus | reverse complement strand
AATGCACCCCCATCCCACAGTACTTACACCAGGGAGTAACAGCAAATATCACCCCGCCCAACTGACCTTGGCAGAAAAGTGTACACCCTCCCACAGCAAGCACCTAATCCACGAGTAATAGAGTATACTGACCTCCAGTACTAACAGCTGGAAGAAAAACTGTCTACCCAACCCACAGTACTGGCACCAAGGCGTAATACAATATACCATCCCCCAGTACTGACAACTGAGAGAACAGAGAGTACCACCCCACAGCACGGACACCAGGGAGTAACAGCAAATATCACCCCCCAACTGACCCCCTGGGAGCAGAGTGTAAATCCTCCCCCAAGCACCTAAAACAGGGAGCAAGAAAGTATACCAACCCCCAGTTACTAACAACTAGAAAACAATACCCAACCCACAGTACTGGCACCAAGGTGTAATACAATATACCATCCCCCAGTACTGCCAACTGGGAGAAACCGTGACTACCATCCCCCAGCACAGACACCAGTGAGTAATCCCACATACCATCCCCCAGTACTGAAGACTATGAGAAACAGCGCCGACCATCCCCCAGTACAGACACCAGGGGGTAATACAGCATACCCTCCCCCAGTATGACAACTAGGAGAAATACAGAATACCATCCCACGTTCTATGGACGCCAGGGATTAATAGCGCAGACCAGCTCACTAACCTGACCCCAGGTATTAAAATCGTACAGCACCCCCACAGCACCGACCTCAGGGGGTAACTGATTATACCAGCGCCCCAGTACTGCCACCTGGGAGAAATAGTGTAAACCATCCCACAGGGCTGACCCCAGGCGTAATAACAAATACCATCCCCCTTACTGATACCAGGGAGTAATATAAAATACCACCCCCCCCCCCCCCCCCCTGGAGGGCTGTCAGAGGTGAAAACTTAGAATGCCACTAACCCAGGGAGTAATAGCCCCCCCCCCCCCCCCAAACTTACACCAGGAAGAAATAGTGTAAACCATCCCACAGTACTAACACCTGGGAATAATAGAATTTACCATCCCGCACCCCTGACCACCCGGGTGGAATGGAGCCTACCAACCCACTGCACTGACAAAAGGAGTACCAGAATATACTATTACTCAAACTGCACCCAAAGAACAATACACAGTTCATCATCCCCTAGCACTGACAACAGCGAGACATCCTCTAGCTGCACCAACCCCCATGGGAGCAATAGAGTAACCATCCCGCAGCACTAACCAAGGTTTAACAGCATATCCCGTCTGCAGTACTGCTTCCAAAAGAAATAGAGCCCAACTTCCCCCCAATACTAACACCCCTGCCTTGACTTGTCGAATTCCTTCTATCTCCTACCTGTCCACCCAGCGACAACTCCCTTTCCCCCCCCATTTCCCCTCTT
>NW_027323511.1:0-1389 GCF_032062135.1 Pyxicephalus adspersus | reverse complement strand
AGTTATCTAAAGTATTTGGTGTGCTCTTTAAACCTACTGCTTTTATGGAACGGTATTAGGGGAATTATAGAGTAAAGACAGTTTGATCGGACTAAAGAGAAACAGAAATCATAATTCCTTTAATGCCACAGCGCACAAGGCACCTCATGGTGCTGCGCCTGCCACAGGTAGCACTTTGGAGTGGAAACCATACAGACATTTGTACTCAATACTTGTGGAAAAAAAGGACAACACATTGCTGAAGAATTGCTAAACAGAAACTGGCATTACAAACCAGGCACAAAAACATTGCAGCAACAGATGAAACTAACAATCATGAAGATTACAAAAAAAAAAATCACATCAATGCATACCATCCAAGCAAACCTACTTAACTGATATACACAAAGTGAAATCACTAAATGTTCCTTAATACATGTATTATAACATGTTTGCCTATAATCCTTTACTAAAATATTTGATTTCTCTGAAGTCAAATTAGAATGAAATTTTAATCAGGTCACAAATGTTTGTTCACATATTTTTTTACAGTCATACTTTTTTGTGATTATATATTTGAAAGTGCTACTTAGTATATATCCAGCATGATAGAAATTAGTTTGCAGTGTTGCAACCAAAGGAAAAAAGTATCAAAACAAGTACAACGAATGTAACTATAAATGAAGCAAGTTTGTGATTGAGTAGAATGCAACATAAAAAAATAGCACTTTCACAAAACAAAAAAACAAAAAACAAAAAACCACCAAGCATTAAAAATTCATACCTGTAAAATGGACTGAAGATGCGCGCTAATAAATTGCTATTACCTCACCATTGAGTTTAACATCTCCTGAATTCCAGAGCTGAAAATTAATTGCCTTAATTGGCGTATTCAAGATCTTTGCTCATTTTTGCAGGAAACCGGCAGGCGAGTTCACTAGAACTCAGGCCTGACTAGCGGTAATAGAGCTTGCTGACCGGTGCGTATGTACATGCATTCCATTGATAAATCAGGGCCATTGTGTAAGCAGAAAAAACCCAGTTTCACCTTAAAACCTACCCGTGAAATGCCTGGAAACTCCGTAAGAAAACCTGCTATAGAGGATTAAGTATCCATCCAGAGAAAAAGTCCATCAAGTTCAACCACTAGGGAAGTAAACATATCTCATATCTCAGATATGACACCCTATGAACTTAGTTGGTCCAGAGGAAGGCAAGAAAAAACCCTGGTACAGTTTGCTTTAACGGGAAAAAAGTCCTTTCTGATTCCATGAGGCAATCGGATTTTTCCCAGATCATTTTTCTCTGTTATCTTTACTTTAAAACTTTATTATCCTATATGAGAGGCACGACCCGAAACCCCACAGGGACTGTTGTGCTATGTTTTGATAGGTATTTTTTATTTTCATT
>NW_027323510.1:0-1390 GCF_032062135.1 Pyxicephalus adspersus | reverse complement strand
TGAGAATGCAGCCTATCCAATCACTAGAGACCAGTGACATCACTGAGAATGCAGCCTATCCAATCACTAGAGGCCAGTGGCATCACTGGAATTTAGTAGCAACTGGTGACACAGCTGGTGATATTACTGAGAGTGGAGCCCTTCCATTCATTAAGAGATCACTGAATGAACTAAAAATGAAGCTTATCCCTCCTCTCACAACCAATCACATCACTTACAATGCAACCTATCCATACTAGACACCTGTGACATCACCGACAGTGCTCTGTGTGAGTGCCAACCATCTCGGTGTGGTTGCCTTTATTGTCATCCGGTACTTTGAGTCCTGCGCCTTTGTTTGCCTTCTTGAGGAAAGCAATTATATAAATATTACAACCTTAAAGCTGTCTCAGCTGGCCCCCATCCAAAAGCTTGTTGTATGAAGGGGCCCAGCGAGACGCTCTGTCTGCCTCCTTTGCCAGAGCTTTTACCATTACTTTTACTTCTATTAGCTGCACAATAACAATCCAAGAAAAACATTCGCCAATGTTTTTCTAGAGAACAGATCAGTGCTGGGTCAGTGAAAGGGAGGAGAAGGGTATGGGTAAAGTAGAGGAGAGGAGAAGGGTTTGTGTGAAGGATAGAATTTTAAGTGGAGGAAAAGGTTGCATGAAGAGTAGAGAAGAAGGTTACATATTGGGTGGAGGGGAGGAAAAGGTTGCATGTAGAGTGAAGAAGAAGGGTACATATTAGATGGAGGAGAGGGTTGCGTGTAGAGAGGAGAAGAAGCTTACATTTTAGGTGGAGGAGAGGAAAAGCCTGCGTGTAGAGTGAAGAAGAAGGTTACATATTAGGTGGAGGAGAGGAAAAGGTTGCGTGTAGAGTGAGGAAGGTTACAAATTAGGTGGAGTTGAGGTAAAGGCTGCATGTAGAGTGGAGAAGGAGGATAGGAAAAGGTTGGGTGGAGAAGAAGGTTACATAATAGGTGGAGGATAGAAAAAGGTTGGGTGTAGAGTGGAGAAGAAGGTTACATATAAGGTGGAAGAGTGGAAAAGGTTCCGTGTAGAATGGGGAAGAAGGTTTCTTATTAGGTGGAGGAGAGGAAAAGGTTGTGTGTGGAGTGGAAAAGAAGGTTACATATTAGGTGGAGGATAGGAAAAGGTTGCGTGTAGAGTGGAGAAGGACGTTGCCAAATAAGTGGAGGGGAGGAAAGAAGGTTACATATTAGGTGGAAGAGAGGAAAAGGTTGGGTGTATAGTGGAGAAGAAGGTTACATATAAGGTGGAGGAGTGGAAAAGGTTCCGTGTAGAATGGAGAAGAAGGTTACATATTAGGTGGAGGATAGGAAAAGGTTGCGTGTAGAGTGGAGAAGAACGTTGCCAAATAAGTGGAGGGGAGGAAAGGGTTGTGT
>NW_027323509.1:0-1391 GCF_032062135.1 Pyxicephalus adspersus | reverse complement strand
TTAATATCTTATCAATCACTAATCCAGAGTAGTGGCTTCTTGTGGCCTAGTTTTCGATTTAAGCAGCACAAATGTACTGCATACTTTTTTTCAAAATCTTTTTCCATATTTCCAAATGCAAAATTGATGTTCTTGCTGGTTGCTTAGGGAATTTTACACAGAAATGATTATTTCCCCAAATTTACTGTAATTAGATTTACTGTGTGTTAAATTGCCTTGCCAGTTCTTTAACTGTTCATCTGTTTGACATTGTGATATTTATCAGTGTACACATTGTGCTAATTTCTTTTCATCCCTGTCATAGTTTTGTTACCTACAGGTTGTATAACTTCACAATATAGTCTTGCAAAGTGTATAGACGTTACAGGTATTTTTGAGATTTATATGAAGCAAGGAGACCCTAGCAAATGGTGTGTGACAAGTAATATGACAAATATCTAAAATGACATGTAACTATTTGCAGGATACACATGAAATGCTCACAGATATCCAACACAGATTTTATCTACAGGCAATTGACAGGCCTCTGCCCTAATTTATATACCCTTTGAAGCAAAGTACTTTCTAACTTCAGTATTTTGGTGAATTAAAAACAAAAATAGGGACAGCTAAAAAAAAAGTGTTGTTTTCAAAGTCCAATTTCAGCCAAAACTTTAGCCATTCAATATGAGATGGTTTAGTAAAGTGTTACACCCTTTACCAAGTTTATTGGTATTTGAGTCTGGGTCCCAATCAGAGACATATGCCCTTACTTCTTTTGCAGTCTCTGGGAAAAGAAGCAAAGGAAAGTCTTACTAATGTGAACTTACACAGAAATAAAAATATGTTTTTATTTTCAAGTAGAGCATGAAAAAATTTAAACTTGTGTCAAGTTTTAATTACTGGCAGCATTTAATAGTTGGGATAGAAGTGCAATATTATGGTGTGGCTATGTTAATGTCATATATTGTACATTATTATTACTGTCAATATTATAATACCAAAGTATATCAAACAATCTTTTGTAGACTCTTATGTCAGAATAGGATTAAATATTGTATTGAAGTCATTATCATTGCATTCCAAATATTTTTTTTTCAATTCAAAAAATGTATTGTCCATTAAGTATGGCTTATTGGCAACAAGCCATTGTTGGATTGGTGTTCGTACAAAGGTAAAGGCACCCAGGTTGGATCAACATTGATTCCCTACCCGAAGCCAGGGACTTCTTTCTTCTTGCGCTGTGTTGAACATGCAAGGAATGTGACAGTAGGATTGTCCTATTGCCTTTCTAACAACAGCCCTCTCTTTTTCTTTGAGTGTCTAATTACTGACTGTGCTGGCCCAGTTTTTTTTTGCCCCCCCCCCCATTCACTTCTTTACATGGTAGGAGAGAAGTAAAATACTATAGA
>NW_027323508.1:0-1391 GCF_032062135.1 Pyxicephalus adspersus | reverse complement strand
AGTAAAAGTCTATCAGACAACCTATAGTGTTACAATGGTGTTCTTTCTGGCCTCCCTTGCTTGATTTGGAAATTGACGCCTACATGCCATTGCTGCCAGTTTTAGTCTGTTGTTAAAATCATGCTACTCAAAAAAAAGCTACCTATACATTTGGTGGCAAAAGTTTATACCTTTTATGAACTTAAACTGCACCTAAAACATAAACTTCCATTTCTGACACAATTCTAAAAATACATCTTGCTTGGTTGGTGTTCTGATCCTTTGCCTTTAATACTTAAAACAAATCACTGATCAAAAAGAGTATGCAGCTCAGATGTCCAGCTAATTGAGAACAGTTATTTCCATGCTTGTTCAGGTAGGAGCATAAAACTATTGACACCAAAAGATCAGTTTTACATCCAGGCAATTGGATTTTTTTACAAGGATTTTTTTTTATGAGGATCAGGAATGGCAGTGCACATCATCTCTCAATATAAGTAACAACTCTACTGGTTGATTTGTATTCCTCCTTCTTGGTGTCTAACTCTTACCTCACCTAATCATAACCCTCCATGTAGTACCTAAAACTACAAACAAACCACAGAACATATCCCCTAATACTAACCCAGCTGAGTGCCTAAATTTGGCTTGGGCAGCAAAAGTTGAACGGTGAAGACACAAAACTTAAAGAGATTGCACTGGGCATGTCCATGTACAGGAATACAGGGTAGCAACATTTATTAGGTAGAAAGATTTAAAAACTACAATTCATTAATATGTATCCCATTCATCTTATTCAGACGCATGCGCACTGAATGAAGCAGGCGCTATGTGTATTTGAGGAGAGCGATGCACGTGACCATGATGAATGTGCACTGCCCATACCTTAAAACCGGAAGTTCAGGTAAAGACCTTGCACTCTATAGACATGTTAAAACACATTATAAATAAGTAGGAGCTTTGTTTTGGAAATAAAATGCTAAGGAGTTCCTTGGAAGTATGTGGGGCTGAAAATCATTTAAAGGGGGAGAGTTGGGTGACATTTAAATTATCACATGTTTCTAAAAAATTTAATCCATAATATTTTATGCTATTTGGTTACCAGTGATCTATGAGCATTAAAATTACTAAGACGAATTTCATTAGATGAAACTAATAGAAAAAAATGGCATATGAGTATATTCCCTACAGTAGAGGGTAGCTTAGGCCCCATGGCTTTCTATTTTCAGCCCTTCTAAAATAAATCAGGTCACCGAATGGCACCTGTAATATGGAAATACATTTGTCCATCATGTGGAGCAGTTCTCATAAACATCTGCGGCAATGGAAGTATTGCTTACAGCAACCAATACAACCGGCACCAGTAAAATATTGGGTGGATTCTGACTGGAGGCTTTTTTTAGGCTAATTTT
>NW_027323507.1:0-1392 GCF_032062135.1 Pyxicephalus adspersus | reverse complement strand
AGCCAGTCCGGTCAGGAACAGAGACGGTGGAATTCTGAGGCAGGATCTGGAGTGTTCCTCGGATAGGGTGAGTTTTCTTTGTAAAAAGTCTAAAACGGATCAGTGCGGCAGGAGTTTTCGGTTGGTTGTGTTTTGATTGGCGGGTTCGGGTGTATGTCCTGTTCAAGCAGTGGAGGAATTTCTGGGGGTTCGATCGACCGCAATGGAGCCTTTGTTTGTGCATGCTGATGGGTCCTTTTTATCCAGGTTTCAGTTCGTGGCAGAGTTTCAGAACTGCTTGGCCAAGTTGGGTCTGGATGGGAAGGGGTATTCTTCCTATTCTTTTGAAATTGGGACCGCCACAGAGGCAGCTAGGTGGCGCTTGGGGGAGGATGTCATTCAAAGGATTGGTAGGTTTGAATTGAGAAGGTTTCGGTTCTATATTAGGCCTCATTTGATGTGATGTGATGTGTATGGGAAATGCGGGGTGTTTTCAATTGATCCTGGTGTGGGTGGTTTTGTTGGGAGATTTTGGGACTGGAACTTGTTTTTCTTTGTTTTTCCTTAGACAGTTTTCCTTGCCTGGTATGGATTGTCAGGCACTCCTATGTGTGGTATGGAGCGAAGAGAGCTGCAGTGAGGCAGGACGGACGTCAGCTGGGTCTTTCCAGGGAGGAAACTCTGGTTCGCTGGATCGGGGGGGGGCCAGGACTTCTATGGAGCAGAGTGGTGCCAGAAGTGCAAAAATGTGGGGCTATGGATAGGCCCCGGGGTAATTTAGTGATCCATGCTGGGGGGAACGACTTGGGTAAGAGATCTATGTGTGACCTTTTGCACTAGATACTAGGTACTAGATGCTAGGTACTAGATGCTTTTAATGAGAGATCATATGACCTAGTCATGCAAGGCTCGGTGCATCTGTTGCGAAGTGCCATTTGAGAGAAAAATGCATACAGATGCCATAAGACTACAGTTTGACCTCAGTACAGTATGTTTGTTCCATTCTGTGAATCATGACTAAAAATAACACAGACAAAATGTGTGAGACTTATTTAAGTAAACCTGGATTCAGAAAAAAAGCATTAAAAGTTTCTGCAGACTGTAATAGTTCCACTCTACAGACCTCTGAGTTCACTTATAAAGAATCAGAGTTGTGGCCCTTTCCCTCCCTCCCATTATTCTTAGCTAGTTTGCAGAAATAGTGAGAAGCTGTGTTCAAGAGTATAAAGAAGCAAGGTTGGAACAATGACATGGCAGACAGCAGGGTTCATTCCAAAGTGCTGTTGTGCAATTCAGCTGATGTGTTCCTTTAAGTGCAGTCACACAAGTACATTAACTAGCATAGTCTATAGCTAAAATGTTGGCATGAACTACTTATAACCTAGAGCATCCAGGTAAGTTTACTTTGGAAGT
>NW_027323506.1:0-1392 GCF_032062135.1 Pyxicephalus adspersus | reverse complement strand
GTATGAGAAATCAGGTGTTTGGACTTCAGTTCCTGCTTCTCAATGACTCAAAGTATAGAGCATTAAAAAATAAGGTTGGCAAGCAGCAACCTACATTTCTACCAGTAACTTCTTATCTCAACCCAACAAATGTTTTTTTTCTCAGGTAAAACAAAAAGGAATAAAGCACAATTAAACATTACTTTTTTGTGCATATAGGAATGGTGAAATCAAGTCTGCTGGATTGGACATCTAAACAACAGACTCTCTGACAGAGTCAATATTGCCATGTGGTGATCTGTTCCTAAGGAAAACTAGCACAGAAGAATTTTTTAATGGTTGTTCCTTTGAGTTGCTTCATATGTACAAACTTGCAACTGGCAGATGGAACTGAAAAGGACTTAAAAAAAAAAAAAAACTTTAACAATTATTTCAGTAATAGGATCTAGCAGTGTTCTCGTCAGCCCCTTTTAGCCGGGCGTACCACCCAGCACTTTTCAGAAACAACCCTTTTATTTTGGGTGGCTACTGAAAAGCAGAATCATAATACAGGGGCCGCCACCCACCTACAACTTCTTCACAATCAGCTTAAATAAAATTTCTGGGGAGAACACGCCTCTGGATACATTTGCATCAAATTGGACTGTTGGTATAGGCAATCATACATTAAAAAATGGGTATAAAGTACAACATACAAGTACCTGATACCCTTTCCCATTTGGATTTTACTTTACTAGATCCAATCCCTGATGCATTTTTCTCCCTCTTTATCATGTTCAACACATTTTCCATAGAAATGAAAAGTAGCACACTTCGGAACGGTGATAAATATAAAATTGTATAAAGCACTTTTTCTGCATGCATAGATGGAAAATGTATAAACCATCTGCACCAGAGGGTAATCTAATCTTTTAGAGATTGTCTCATTTCATGTATTTAGTTTGGACACATCTCTGCAAGCTGGAAAGTCTCCTGGCAGCAGCAAATAATTGTGACACACAAGTCAAATCAGTTCACTAATAAAACATTTAAATGCAAGATCTACTTTAAATTCACTCTGCTAGGTACAATACAAACTGATAAGATGAGGAATATGGAGATTGGTATAACATGGCTTTATTCTGCTAACAAAAAAAAATAGAAAAATTGGGTAATTATAATAAGTACTTATGGAGATGGTGACACAAAATAAAGCACATATTATAGCTACTGATGAAAAAGACCCTCAAAAAAATCCTCATATACTTGTCAGATCAATGCTGCCCTAGTTTACTGCTTGTGCTCATCCTTGGCAAAATTTGGCGTTTGTACAGCAGTCCCCTGACACTGGTTATCAATATGCTCTGGGTGAATAATGCATGGCCAATCAGGAATGACAGCTGTGCTTTCCTATGGAGAGCACAGCTGAATGAC
>NW_027323505.1:0-1393 GCF_032062135.1 Pyxicephalus adspersus | reverse complement strand
TCCCACTGGCCAGAAATGAAAGAGGCATTCTTCCTAATGACTACCATGCAAATGTACTATGAGCTGTGTGCTAGTAATTGTAGTGGGGTTCCCTGGAGAAATTAAATTTATTTTAAGGGTCCCCCATGTTAAAAAAGTTGGGAAACACTGATCTATACTATAACCTGAATAGATATATGGCTGGTAAATAGGTAGACATTCTGTTTGCTAGCCATGTTCAGATACTACGTATATAGTCATTCACTTTAATTGCCAAGAGGAGTTTCGGGATGACTTATCATACCACCAGGGAGTTGGGAAATACCTATTATACCAATGGGGAATTAGTTTCAGTAATCATCATACTGATTTATGTACAAACTTGCATTGTGTTTGGTTTTATGGATTTCATTTTGGGTATCTTACTTTTTTTCATACAGAAAGGACTTTTAAGGCAAAGTTAACAGTAGTAAAAATCACTTTAATATTTTTTAAATGGACACATTTTTGTACAACTTATTTCATTTCACCACATAATTGTAAAATGATCATAATTTTCTTCCTATACATGTCATATCATTGTTTTCCTTGACGCATTTCGTGAACATACCCACTTCTTCAGGAGGAACACTATAAAAACAATTATATTTACAAAACACTACTGATACATATCATAAAACCAATATCATCTCATATTTATTGTGGAAAAACTGTACCTTTACTTACAATGTGAGTATTTACTTACTCAAATGACTTGCTTTACCATTTGACGGATGGAAACAGGAAGGATGATACCAAGGCAGACCCAAAAGGCAGGCTGAGATCACTCCCTGAGGTGTAATCCTTAAATAAAATTTTTCTATCACTATCTTTATTTCATATTTAGAGATTTTTATTTTTTATATCTTTCCCTCATTCACCACCCAGTTGCATCTCCACATTAAACCCTATTGTTAATATTAAAATAACGTCTATATGTGTTATATACACCAATGTATACTATCAATTCAAATATACAAAGCCAAAAAGCACAAAGTGACTATAATCATTGTAAAGGCAATCAATCAATGATGTAAAGCCTCAGTGCACTCAAACAGTATAAATAACCTCCTACTACAAAAGAACAAATAAGTGCATAAATATACTATCACCAAAAAAACACTAATGAATATCTTATTTAAAATACCTCTTTGGAGGGCTATGTCTAATTTCCAACTTCACAATTCTGGAGACTGAGTCTATATAAAAAGTGCAACACATTACCACTAGTTTCAACACAGCATACTGCCTTTTGGGTCTGCCTTGGTGTCATCCCTCCTGTTTCCATCCGGTAAAGCAAGTCATTTGAATATGTAAATACAATACAAAGTAAAAGTACAGTTTTTCTATATAAAATATGAGATGAAATTGGTTT
>NW_027323504.1:0-1393 GCF_032062135.1 Pyxicephalus adspersus | reverse complement strand
TATATATATATATATATATATATATATATATATATATATAGTGACTAGTGTTGTTGTTCGAATTCGGATCGTCCTAATGTGACCGTTCGAATTCGGATGGACCCGACCCTAATTTTGCTGGATTCGAATACCCATATTCGACCCTCCCACAATGCATTCGAACAACAACACTACTAGGGACCTCCCCAATGATGCAAAGGCCCCTCCAATTAGAGCAGGGATGCCCCCCGCCATGTTTGTTGTGGCAGGCAGCCGATTGGCTGTCTGTCACTGCATGCCTCACAGGCAGCCATTGGCCTATAAAGGGCCAAGGCGTGCCTGCATTTACCACTCCTGACAGAGGTTTGCTGATAGCATCACAACCTTTCTGTGCTGCTTGGCTTGCTTTCTTTGTCAAAGTGAAAAAGTGCTTTACTTTGGTAGACTGTGTCACACTCACACTATTAGTCAGATAGATTGTTGGATTGTACTGTATTTGTGCAGTCCTGAAATCTACTGTACTCAGATAGGAAGAGTGTTTCACTGTTAGCTAGCTAGCTAGCTAGATAGATAGATAGATAGATAGATAGATAGATAGATAGATAGATAGATAAATAGTCAGTCAGTGTGTTACATACACGCAGCCAGAGGCAGGGTCCCCTCACTGACTGCGTGCACAGTATCTTACTTGTACTGGGAGACAGACACACAGACGCAGTGTATACTGCAGTATATAGTTTGTATACTGTGCTGCATAATACAAGCGTCACCACTGAAGCAAAGTGCTGCATACAACACAGCGCACTTGCATTTTTTGTGTCAACCCCCCCCCCCAATCAAATTGACCTATACATATATCATATACATATTTATATATATATATATACATATATCATTTTAGCTACAAAGTATTTTGCAGGGTGTCAAGCCACATAAATAAAAACATTTCTACAATGTCTGGCCAAAGAGGAAAGGGCAGCTTTGGCAGGGGTGGCAAGCAAACCAGTATTTGTTTGTTTTTAGCTGCAGACCCAAGAACAAGAAGCGCTGCTGTTGGTGGTGAGCGTCCATTATTGCCACACCAGGCAGAAGACGTAGTGGAGTACATGACCCAGCCTGGGTCTAGTGATTGTACCCCCTCTTCATCCCAGTCCCAGACACAGGCCTTACAGGTGTCCCAAACAGTCCATGATACACCTGTTCTTCCTAGTTCCTCATCAGCGGCTGGAAAGTCACCTGCACGGCAGTATGTAGAGGAGTCCCACCGAGGGGTTGGAGAGGCGGAGCTACAAGCATTCATTGAAGATGCTCAGTTGTTTGAGTCATCTGACGAAGAGAGTCAGTTCACAGGCTTTCCCCCCAGTTACTTTTCACCAGAACACTCTCAGCCAGACGAGCAAATTCAAACTGGCGC
>NW_027323503.1:0-1394 GCF_032062135.1 Pyxicephalus adspersus | reverse complement strand
ATATGTAGGCAACCAGCAGGAAAGGTACTAGAGGGCAGATATGTTCCAAGCAGGTTGCTAATCTCAATGCTCTAAATTCCCGGGATTTCAGTGTGGCTGTTCGAGAGAGAGAAAGAGAGAGAGAGAGAGAGAGAGAGAGAGAGCGAGAGTTATAAATATTGTAAGATATAATTATATATGTATCTAATTAAATAAATATATATATAATTGTAATTACTATAGTTATTATAATAATAATAAAAATTTTATATATATATATATATATATTTATAATTATTGTAGGATATAATTATATATGTATCTTATTTTATATATATATATTTATAATTATTGTAGGATATAATTATATATGTATCAGACAGACTGCACAAGTGCTAATTGCAAGTGAATTTCTATCACGGGTGCGCTTAAATTTGAGCATTTATAAGGGTGTGGTTTAACTTGCCTTTTTTGTCTTTTTCTTTTCTCTTGGAGGGGCTGTTGTTTTGTGTGTTATCCTAATTATTCTATGTTGCTGCATTTGATACTTTGCTTACCATTTAGCACAATAGCTTTTTTTTTTTTTTACTTTGAATGTTTTAATGTCCATTTTGCAATTTTGAAGCCAATGTTAATGCTGTGGTATTGTGTTTGTGGCCATATTGTTTATTTGCAGAATTCTTTATTACCACTTTTCAAAGTTTGTCCTGCATAAATATGTTCTAGTCTAGTTTTCCACCCTTGAGAGGCCAAAATTTCATATTGGTTTGGTAAGTATTTTTTGAATGCAATATTTGTTGGGCCATTTTTGAACTATTTTGGCTTTTAATGGAAGTGTGGGTTTACATGTGTTTTGTTTGTTCTTTTTAATTTTTTTGTCATTTAGTGTAAATTTTAGTGATTTTAGTGTTTTTTTTTTTTTGGTTTGGATGTGTTTTTATATTTTATTGTGACCTTTTAGCAAATGATTTCAGATATCATGGGCTTGGCTACTGTTATAGGTAAAAAATATATGTATTCATTTTTACCTAATCTTGCTATATTCTTGCTATATACTGAATAGTTATCAAAAATCTGCTCACGCTTCAATTATAGAAAAAGGCCTTGGGCCTCTTTGAAAAGAGAAGAACATCATGGCCTTGGCTAATCATAAACAACAGTTTATTAAATAAAGCTACGTACACACTTCCAATTATTATCGTCGGAAAATGAACGACGAACGATCCTGCACGATATATACGAACGATCGTATAGCACCGATCCTGCACATAGAGTTAACGACACGATCGTTTCTTAGATATTGTACACACAATAGATACGATCATTTGAGCGATAGAGGAACTATGTGCACGACAGGAAAGTGAACGGACGTTCGTTCATCACGCATGCTCTGAACATGGACGATCAACGAACGA
>NW_027323502.1:0-1394 GCF_032062135.1 Pyxicephalus adspersus | reverse complement strand
TTTTTAGCAAAATACAGAAATTTTTCTCGCTTTTTTGATAGCAAGTTGGATCAGCATAAAACAACTTTTTTGGGGAGAAATACATATATTTTTCTGAGTGTTTTGACATCAACTCGGATCAGAATAAAATATCTGTATTTTCTTGGGAGAAAAATGATTTTTCTGTTTTTTTGATAGATTGCAAGTAGGATCAGAATAAAATATCTGTTTTTTTTTAGAGAAATAAAAAATTTTTTGGGCTGTTTTGATAGATAGCAAGTGGGATCCGAATAAAATATCTATTTTTTGAGAGAAATACAGAAATGTTTTTGGCTTTTTTGATAGCAAGTGGGACCAGAATAATATATCTCTGTTTTTTTATGAGAAATACCAAATTTTTCTTGTTTTTTTTTATAGTCACCAGAATAAAATATGTTTTTTTTTTTTTTAGAGAAATACAGATTTTTTTCTGGCTTTTCTGATAGCAAGGAGGATCAGAATAATATATATTTATATTTTTTTGAGAGAAATACATATTTTTTTTAGGCTGTTTTGGTAGATTGCAAGTGGGATCAAAAAAATATATCTGTATATTTTTGAGAGAAATACAGAAATATTTTGGCTATTTTGGTATATTGCAAGTGGGATCTGAATAAAATATCTGTTTTTTTAGAGAAATACAGAAATTTAATGGCTTTTTTGATAGCAAGTTGGATCAGAATAAAATATCTGTATTTTTTGAGAGAAATAAAGACATTTTTCTGGCTTTTTTGATAGATCGCAAGTGGGTTTAGAATGAAATATCTGTATTTTTTTTTTAGGAGAAATACAGATTATTTTCTGGCTTTTGTCATAGCAAGTGGGACCAGAATAATATATCTCAATTTTTTTTTAAGAGCAATACCATTTTTTTTCTGACTTTATTGAGGAGGATCAGGAGGATCAGAATAATATATCTATATTTTTTTGAGAGAAATACAGATTTTTTTTTAGTCTGTTTTGGTGGATTACAAGTGGGATCAAAATAATATATCTGTATATTTTTGAGAAAAATACAGAAATATTTTTGGCTATTTTGGTAGATTGCAAGTGGGATCTGAATAAAATATCTGTTTTTTTTTAGAGAAATACAGAAATTTTTATGGCTTTTTTGATAGCAAGTTGGATCAGAATAAAATATCTGTATTTTTTGAGAGAAATAAAGACATTATTCTGGCTTTTTTTGATAGATCGCAAGTGGGTTTAAAATGAAATACCTGTATTTTGTTTAGAGAAATACAGAATTTTTTTTTTTGATAGCATGTGGGATTCTAATAAAATATTTGTATTTTTTTTTAGCAAAATACAGAAATTTTTCTCGCTTTTTTGATAGCAAGTTGGATCAGCATAAAACAACTTTTTTGGGGAGAAATACA
>NW_027323501.1:0-1395 GCF_032062135.1 Pyxicephalus adspersus | reverse complement strand
TTCATGATATCTACTAGACCCCTATTCGGACATATTTCTGTAAGTTACAGGTCTACAATTTAAAAAAAAAAATTTCATGAAAACCTGTGACGCTTTTGGAACAGAAATCTAGAAATCAGTGTAACGCTCAGGTGGTTAAAAGGAAATTACTAATGCACAGCAAAACAAACATTGGGTAAATATAGTAATGAACACTGAGAATTTAAAAAAGTGTCATGCTTAGATTAAAAAAACAATCAAGTATGTAAAAAAAGTGTTCAAAATGTTGTCAATGCTTTAAAAACTGTAGCAAAAAAAGCAAGGTACACATTTATTAGATTTGACAAATATATGTGTTTCAGCTCAGAATGAGTTGATATGTCTATCTATGCATTACCATAAATAAAATCGGCAGCCATAGGCAGAACCTATACAGTAGTGTTGTACAGGTAAGGCTTGCAGGTCAGCTCAGCTCACTGTGAAAAGCCAAGTATGAGGTGTTTGCCAAAAGCATAAAATCACAAGTACTCTTCAAGCTAAAGTAAAGATCTGGAACCCTATCAGGGACTGGCTTTCTTGCACAATACCTACTATTAGGATAAGGTAATTTTATGGCATTTTCACTTCTTGCAAAGACAAGGGACATTCACATTGGCAACCTTGCATTTATTATTTTCACTTTTTTGCACTTATAATAATACTTAGCACTGATATAAAGAACTCAGGGAAGCCATAAGGATTAGATTTAGATGTAGAATATATGACCTGAGACTGAGCAAATTGAGTAACTATAAATTAATTATTTATTAATTTATAGTTAATTATTTAACCCCCAGTGTTTGTAGATGGGAATGATGGTAATTTTTTTTTCCATAATACCAAATGGAATAATTTAGAGGCTGGATGAAGGTTTTGTACAAAATAACCCTTGTTCATAGTTAAATACAGCAGTTTATATAGAGGTAAAGGGGAAAGTCCCTCCGACGAGTGATAGGTAGTATGTTTATGGAAATTTTTTATACATCTGGTTGTGCCGTCCGTTATTTCTTTACACAACGGGAAGACAGAGAAAAACAATAGGAAATCAAGCCTTAAAAAGCAGACATTTGATGAGGTTTCTGGGGCTACTCTATAACCCAATTACATTTGGGGGACTGGACCTCCACCAGATGCCACTTTGCAATTGTACATTATACAAAAATTATTAAAAATTATACTTGTGCCATGAAAATGTATAAAAAAATAATAAATCTGATACTACTGAGTTTTAGACTAATTGAAGGACATTGCTTGTCAACAGGCTGAAATGGCTAAGTTCACCAACCCTGTAACTGGCAATGTGTCAACTTTCATAATAAATAAATACACTGATGGTAACCAGCACAGGGCCGGTGCCACTCCTCTTCCATATTTAGC
>NW_027323500.1:0-1395 GCF_032062135.1 Pyxicephalus adspersus | reverse complement strand
CACTGTCACTTCCTTGTTCTCAGCCACCCTACATCGCCTCGGGAACGTTACCAGACCCACCAGCAGCCCCACCAACTCCACCACTTGCCGTTCCGCCTCTCCCAATGCACCACTGGACTCACCATACCTCAGGTGGTGCCCCGCAACACCAGTGAATATCACCAACTCTAGGAATGCCTCTGGAGACCTTCCAACCACCAACCCCTGGACAAAAAAAAAAACCCTAGCCACCAATTTACTTCTTAAGGGCGGGAGGGCAGGGTCTCCATTTCCTCAGCGCTCCCCTCGTCAACGGACCTTCTCTCCTCTATCCTCCCCCTTATTACCTGTTCCCTATCTCACCCCTTTTTGAATCCACCAATCCCTGCCTTTTTCCCGCCGGTCCTCTTGGTCATTGGGCTCAAGGCTCCCGAGTACAGCACTTGGCAGAAACAATCAATAGTAAATGATTCTGCTACTTGTTTGGACTGTCACACAGGGGCCTTTGATTATACTTTAATATACACTTGTGATGTTGCCCCACAACTCTCTCAGATGTCAGCACTCCAAACGTGAGGGCATCTCATCTTATACAGCTGCCCCTCAAAAAGTTGTCTACTACAGAACTTCTATCACCTAGTAAGTAGTTTGTTAAAAATAAAATGGAGACAAAGCTCCAATAGTGCAGCTCACTAGAGTTTTATTGAAAATTTTTCCAATAAAAATACCCACAGCAGATAAAATCTTCCAAACTTAGCATTCTACATCCCAGCTACGGGCTCCATCCTGTGTGTTTCAGTCATTTGGCCTTCATCAGGCTGGCAGTGTGACCTTCTACAACATTTACAGTGACTCTGTCATCGGACCACTTATGTTGTTTACCTGAAAAAAATATTCCTTGCATAGACATCCAAAAGCACTTTAGATCCAATGAGACACAATGGTTATAAATTAACAAATAGTTTTTGGAAAGCAATACATTCCAGGTATGCATTTGAAATACTTTATCAGTGTTACATGCCATTTATTAAGCTAATGACAGGGTCTCCTTAACCACTACATCTCCTATACCTTTATACTCCTTATGGACCAGAGCAAGTTTTCTAATTCCTGTACCATGAAAGAGGTAGCAGATCTGGTGTAGTATTCAACCTGCAATCAGAAAACAGAAGCAGCAAACAGGAAGCCTTCAGGAGACCAAATGTAAGCAGGGACAGGACGCAGGAGGCACTGGTGGCAAACAGCCTGTGAAAGGTAAAGGGTCACAGGGGACACATAGTCACTGAAGGTAAAGGGTCACAGGGGGACACAGGGTCACTGAAGGTAAAGGGTCACAGGGGACACAGGATTATTGGAGGTAAAGGGTCACAGGGGACACAGGGTCACTGGAGGTAAAGGGTCACAGGGGACACAGGA
>NW_027323499.1:0-1395 GCF_032062135.1 Pyxicephalus adspersus | reverse complement strand
CGCACGCTGGATCTCAGGGGAAATTAAATGAATTTTTTTTTCTTGTTTTCCCGTGCGGAAAACCTGGTGCGTCTTATAGTCCGGAGCGTCTAATGGTCCGAAAAATACGGTATATATATATATATATATATATATAGTATGTATGTATGTATGTATGTGTGTGTGTGTGTGTGTGTGTGTATGTATATGTATGTGTATATACATATATATATAATTGTAGAAAAAACTTTATTATTAAATCCTCCTCAACGTTATTTTATTTTTTTATTTAATTGAATATCTGTTTACTGGTGTACAAATCTAGAGGATCGTATCAATAAATGATAATGGAATGTCCAACTGCAAAAAAAAAAAAAATCAAAGTCAATTTTGACAAACTGCGCAAGTGCTAATTGCAAGCGAATTTGTATCACCTGTGCTCTTAAATTTGAGCATATATAAGGGTGTTGTCTAATTTGCTTCTCCCTTTGCCTTTTTTTTTTCTTGGAGGGTCTGTTGTTTTGCGTGTTATCCTAATTATTCTATGTTGCTGCATTTGATACTTTGCTTACCCTTTAGCACAATAGCAGGTTTTTTTAAACTTTGAATGTTTCAATGTCTATTTTGCAATTTTGAAGTCAATGTTAATAGTATGTTATTGTGTTTGTTGCCATATTGTTTCATTGCAAAATTCTGCCTTTATTACCACTTCGAAATGTTTGTCCTGCATAAATATTTTTTAATCCAGTTTTCCACCCTTGATAGGTCAAAATTGCATATTGGTTTGGTAAATATGTTTTGAATGCAATATTTGTTGGGCCATTTTTGAACTATTTTGGCTTTGTATGGAAGTGTGGGTTTTTTTTAAATTTTTTTGTCATGTAAATTTAGTGGTGTGTGTGTTTTTTTATATATTTTAATGTGACCTTTTAGCAAATGTTCCTTTTGAATAAAGTTGTTTGTAAAATGTTGTTGTGTTTATTGGGGGTTTGTTGTTATGTGACCTCCAATCTCCAACGATATACAGTTTAAAAAGTCAATTGTGATTGTTTTTAAGCTGTTGTTGTTTGATGCGCATAGTTTGTATAGGAGTATGTAGCGCATAGCTGTGCACCAAGGCGGACCCGCTATGCGCTATGTGAACTGTTGTTTTATTAGTTGAAAAATGCGCCGCACTTTTGCACAGTCCTCATTCAGGCAAGTTTTTATTTTTTTGTGTATATTGCTTGTTTTCTTTCATGTGCATCCGCCCCTACCTATTTCGCATCCGAAAATCCGCCCCTACCTGTCCCCTGAGACCACCAAACTCCTTGTACATGCTCTTATCATTTCTCGTCTGGACTACTGTAACATCCTTCTCGCTGGTATTCCACTAACCCGACTCTCCCCTCTACAATCTATTATGAATGCTGCAGC
>NW_027323498.1:0-1395 GCF_032062135.1 Pyxicephalus adspersus | reverse complement strand
AACACAGGAGGAGGAAAGGACCCTGCCCCATAGAGCTTACAATCTAAGAGGTGGGGGAAGCAGCATACAACAGGGAGGGGGATATGGAATGGTAAAGGAATAAATGTATTTGAATGCATTATTATAGGCTGATAAATACTCATACAGTGGTATATATAAAATATCAAAGTCACCCAGAAACCACAAAATTGATAACACACATGCTCATCCTAAAGAATCAGCATACCCACGAAATGCATCAATGACATCAGCAGTGTGATACGGGCCTGTGTCTGATCCCAATCAATTAACGGGAATCAATGTTATACCTGTGATAACACTATGGGGTCTATTTATATAGCAGTAAATCTGATATTCCTCAAACATTCTCTGGTGGAGAATCAATCACTGCCACATAAAGTACAGGGATCTGGAAGATTCTCCATCAATGTTTGGTAAAAGTCAGTGAATCTGAAATGTGTACGTCATAATATGCACTGGATAGGACAAGCTGTATTTGCGTTTATGTTTTTTTGTATTGTATGTACAGTCCATTCCAATGATTTTATATATACACAATTGTTTTTATAATACATGACAAATGAAACAGATACACTTTTTTTGTGGTAATTACAAAAAATCAATTTCCTTGACTTGTAGAAGTGTATTTTGCAACATGCTGGATATAATTCCTTGCTTAAGTAACAGATGGTGTGGAAGAGAAATTACCATACCCCAAAAACCTATGCTGATATCTTCGGTACTCTTAAAAGACTTTGGAAGGTTTAATTCAAGGTTTCATGTACAGTTCTACAAATTTAGTAAAAACATATTTATTAAATTCACAAAAAAATGTGTTTATTATACAGCAGGTGTGGCTTCAATTCAGGTCAGAGATTACACCTCTATAAGCTGCACATTTATATCTTTATGCACATACCAAAGCTGTTCTCCAAATCAGATTCTAATTTGTTTCAAATGGGCTGTATCATGTGCAGGAAAAATTGTACCGCAGTAAAGTGGACAGACTCTTTATCTAAGATGTTTATTAAATAATTGTACATCTCACCAAACTGTAGACGTACTCTTGTAGTAAGGGTAGGTTCAGACCTGCTTCAAGATTGAATGATCCTGGACGTAACTCACACTGTAGTTCTGGATCTTAAAGAACCATTGTCTGCACATGTGACAGTTGGTGGCAATGGACCATACTAGTACCGCTCATTGACACTTCAATGCCATTGTGAACATAGTCTAAACATACCCTATTGATTATTTCTCTCCTAAACATTTTTGTCCGAGCCCTGCCTCTCCAATCAGCTGTGACAGCAGGTTTCCACAGTCACTGGGCTGTACTTATCATTGATAGGTCCAGCCCAGTTGTCGTGGGAACTGAACTCAGATGAAACTTCATTG
>NW_027323497.1:0-1395 GCF_032062135.1 Pyxicephalus adspersus | reverse complement strand
AGCAAGGAGGTAATGTATGAAAGCACCATCCAAAGCATGATTTATGTATCTGAGTAATTGTATTGTGTAAATCTGAAAGGATCAAATTAGAGTTTCCTAATCCCTACCGCTTTAGGGTGCATGCAACAAAGACTGCTTAAACTGTATAGGTCAATAACATCTTCTCCAGGTCACCAGCAGCATCGGGCCCCTGCTACAGGCGGTGGAGAAGAAGAAAGCACAGCCCAGTAATAATAATAATAAGAGTCATCAGAAACGTTTTCAGTCTTGATATTTACTGGGAGGCCTAAAACAAAAATGCAACACTATGGAGGGTGTGGATAGGTTTGAAAAGTGTTGAGAGGAATGTGGGTGGCCATAGAACCACACCAGTGGTATTTATATTAATGAGCAAAAAATAAAAGCTTTCAACAGTGCAATATTTTTTAAGTGTTATTTTACCTCCAGCAGTGGAGTTAAAAAAAGAAAACATTTCACCAACCTTAGTTAAAGTTTAATGTCTATACATTCTCCCTTAAAATTATGTAATATATATAATATAATGTGGCTTCTTATTGTGGTGGCCAAAGGAAGAAAAAATGTCATCCTATATGAGGGTAAAATCGGCAGTTAGTGGGAAGAATGTCTTTTACATTGGTGATATGCTGGAAGAATAATGCCCCCGTCAGTGAGAAGCAGCATGCCTTTTTACAATGGTGGTCAGTAAGAAAAAGAATGCAATAATTATAATTTAATCTAAGGTACCAACTTGCAAAGTCTGGATTATAATCATGTTTTATACAAATGAGGATTTATTGTTACACCAAAAAACATGACTTTTTATTTAAAGCAGAAGTAAACTAAAAAAATAAAAATCACTCTCCTTTACCCTTACAGATCCGTAGATCCCTCCAGAGGTTTCCTGGATAGGGTAACGCGTCATCTTGAAAACCACCTTTGTAATGGTGTGGAGGAACAATGCCTACTTTTTATTGTACAAAACAACAATAATAACAAAGCAAGCATATAACATTCGCCCATCCTTTATATCAAAGGAATAATGAACAGTGCATGCATCCCAAACATTTTCAGCGGATGTACATTGTCACTGGTACATAAACTGTATTGTCCATAAAAGTTACATGGCATCATGATGAAATGATTTCCTCTACACATTTCACAAATATGCTTAATCAGGTGGAACCAAACTAGATCTACAATACAAATTATGTTTCACATCACAAAGAAACAACTACATGTTGACAGCAACATAACCAAAACATCAGGTAAGGCTCTCTCCCACGCTTGGCTAGCACAATATAAGTTGCTCCTGTGCTTTTGATTCCAGTTTTTTAGCATATTGCAACTTCCTATATGTACATAGTTTTTTTCCAGACTTTTATGTTCTCCCACTTA
>NW_027323496.1:0-1396 GCF_032062135.1 Pyxicephalus adspersus | reverse complement strand
TCTGGCATCTAAAGTCAGGTACTGGGCAGGCGGCAGCATCATTTACAGCAGGAGGAGGAGGCGGTGGGCTCTGAGACGGAGTGTGGACAGCATTAGTATCTGGCATCTACAGTTGAGTACTGGGCAGGTGGCAGCTTCATTTACAGGAAGAAGAGGAGGCGATTGGTTCTGAGGCGGAGTGTGGACGGCATTTGTATCTGGCATCTACAGTCGGGTACTGGGCATGCGGCAGTATCTGGCATCTACAGTCCGGTACTGGGCAGGTGGCAGCATCATTTACAGCAGGAGGAGGAGGCGGTTGTAATGCACGCGAGTGTGGACCCACTGTGCCACTGACTGGGTATGCCCTGGAGGGGCGTAACTAAGCCGCTACCTGGTCTTCACTAGAGCCTCTGATGATGAGGATAGGCTTGGGCCGCAGGGTGGCTGCCAGGTGCCACTCCAGAGCGACCCCCAGGTCAGTGGCAGCTGACCAGAGGGGTCAGGGTACTCGGTGCAAGCACCGAGGGGGCTTGCGTGGCCAAGAGGGCGATCGCAATCAGATAAACTCCAAAACAAAATCCAAGGTCAGGGTCAGGCGGCAATCAGGCAAAAGTCCATAAACGTAATCCGAGGTCAGGGTCAGGCGGCAAACAGGCAAAGTCCAAGGGTAAGTAAACAAGGTCCGGGACACAGCAAAGCAAGCAGAGGAAGCACCTTTGCACTAGGAGTTTAGACAAGCTAAAACCTTGAGATTGCTCAGGCAACTTCCTGTAGTAGGAAGTGACTTTAAATACTAGCAGAGATTAAATACTAGCAGAGATTAAATACTTTAAATACTAGCCAACAATTAGGAGCAGCGGCGCCGGCACGACCTGGACAAGAATTTTTCCAAAAGACGGGGCACATTGATGTTCTCTCTGGGTTCCCAAGATCTCTCCTCAGGGCCAAACCCCTTCCAATCCACCAGAAACAGGGTTCTCCCTCTACTCTTCTTCATCAAACCTCGTTGATTTGTTCCACAATTTCAAAAGGACCGATGAAGCGTGGACCCACTTTGTAAGAGGGTATTTTGAGCTGGATGTATTTTGAAGCGAGCAAGACTTCATCACCAGGACAGAACTTAGGAGAAACTCTACGTCTCTTATCTGCGGATTCCTTCATGCAGACGGAAGCTTCTTTAAGAGCTCCCCTAGTCTCCTCCCAGATTTCAGAGAATTCTCTTGAGGTAGCATCTGTGGCAGGGATACCGGAAGAAGAGGACACCGGGAGTGGGATATTCAGTTGTTGGCCATAAACAACAAAAAATGGCGATTTCTTGGAAGATTCGCTGACATGATTATTGTACGAAAACTCAGCCCAAGGTAATAACTCAACCCAGTTATCATGATGGAGGCTGATGAAATGTCGTAGAAAA
>NW_027323495.1:0-1396 GCF_032062135.1 Pyxicephalus adspersus | reverse complement strand
AATATGGTATTGGTTTTACTAGATTGGCTCTAGTTTTTGAAATAATGACCTTAAAATTAACCTCATAGAAAATTAAGCGAAACTAGATATGCCTACGTATAAAAATTAGTTTTTGAAATATTTAATGTCAATATATTCTATATTCGGTATATTTACAGAACTAAATCACAAAGAAGTAATTGAAAAACTCAGTTTGTATGATATCCTTTTATGTTGATGATCAGGACAATCACGTTGAAGGCTCCAGCAGTAGTCTGCCATCATGTGTCTATCCCATCTGCCTTGATACCTTTCTTCCATCACCTTTATATCTTGATGGAACCTCTCCCCTTGTTCCTCACTGAAATCGTCAAGGTTTTCTGGAAATTTTTGCAAATGGCTATGGAGATAGTGTACCTTTTATGCTTATAGTAGCACCCACATTTTTAATGTTTAAGAGCAAGTTTTGCACCAGTTCTTCATAATTTTGTGCTTTATGTTTACCCAAGAAGTTTTTGACAACCATGACATAGCTGGGCCAGGCAGAAGCTTCAGTGTCAGTCATGTACCTTTTGACATTTGAATTATTTATCAGTTTTACTCAATCCAGGGAAGAATGTGTAGTGTAGTGTAGTGGAGGGAGAATGATTTTTTTTTTTTCTTGTCAAGGATTGGCTCAGTAATGATGTACGCTGCACCTTTTTTCATGTTTTTCCTTGGAGGCCATAACACTTTTTTTTCCAGTGATCCTGCTTTGATCTCTTATTTTAAAAGCGGATGAAACATGGGTACTTTGTGTATCCACTTTGCTGTGCAAGTAGGAAGTTCACCATTTTTAAATCAACACATATGGACCATTGGTGATCAGGATAGCAAAGCTTTTGTAAGACCAATTTGATATTTTCATATTCTTTAAGTTTTGTTGTGTGACCAAATGGAATTGATGCATAGCAGTTGCCATTATGCAGTAAAACAGATTTCAAACTTCGAGCGGAACTGTCTATGAAAAGCCGCCAGTCTTCTGCTTGGTATTCTTGTACTCCTATGTGGGCTAGTAGTCCAGGGATGTTAAAACAGTACACAAAGTCTCCATCTTCTCTGAAATATGGTAGGAGTGTCACCTCTCCTGTCCTATAAACTGTTATTTTAACTTTCAGTCTGAGACAGTTCTTTTCTTTTAGCCTGGATACTAAAAGTTCAGATGCTTGTCCTAGGTCACGTATTTAATCATTGAGCTCCTCCTTAGAGAAATGCTAATTTGATGAAACACTTCCTTCATATTCACTTCCACTGCTAACTCCTGGTATACGCTCTAAACCCTGTATATCCTCCACGTCGGATACAGGAATATCAGGGAGTGTACTGAACACTGGTATGGGAACATCAGCACCATGCGGCACAGGTCGTCTTGCTGATT
>NW_027323494.1:0-1396 GCF_032062135.1 Pyxicephalus adspersus | reverse complement strand
ACAGAGAATACAATGCTCTTTCCCCCTATTTGGAGAATGTAACCCTCTGTAACTCAGTTATTACTCCACAGCAGAAATGTGCCAAAGGTTTTTGCAGTTTTACATGTCACTTAAATGCTGAAAATGTTTCAATTTATATAAAAGGTATTTAACTGTAGCTGTGTCTCATATCTAAAACACTTTGCTAATAAATCTGTTTAATAGAAAACTTTTATTACAGCTATATAAAGATGGTTTGAGTTGCATACTGCAGCCTGTTACACTATGCACATTGCTGTCGTTCTTATTATATGCTGGCTAACCTCCCATCAGGTCATGTAGGGGCCCATTCACACTAGTGTGTTAAGACAGTCCATTCATTTAATGTGTAAATTGTACAAAGATGTGCCATTAGCATCATGCACAGCCCACTGCCGTGCACATATATTGGCAGAGAACATTATGGAACCATTCAGCATGGTGTGAATGAGCCCCTAATGTTCTAGTAGTAGCTCTAGTTCTTCAAGATGATGGGTAGGGGAAAGAGCTATTTAAGTTGGCTTACCTTAAAAAGAGCCAATATTAAACCTGGTTTAAACATAATTGTGGAGAACGGTTTCAAATTGCCAGTGTAATGGAGAGGTGGTGAAACAGACAGATTGGCTGACCTTTATCAACTAAATTTTTTAAAAAGGGTTTGGAGGTATTACACAGTCACACAGTTTTACTGCACTGTACAAAGAAACACAAAATCTTATGAATTAGAAAAAAAAAAAACTCCCCTATAAGGGCAGTCCACATTCAGGATCATAACTTTAATACATAACATCTGTTTTCATAGTTTGTTGTATCAAGTCACAACAGCACAATATTCTGGCAGGAAAGGTACAAAGCTGAATTGTGTAAAATATTGCACCCGTGTGTAAAATATACTGCACAATTATGCCATAGTTCTATACTTCTAAATAGAAAGGTAGGTGGCAACAGACGTTTCCCCCCGCCATCTGTGGTTGAATATGTTGATGGGAAGCAATGTTGCTATCACAGGTAAACACACCTAATTGTAAATAATGGGAGAATTTAAAAATGGGAATGTGCAGCATACTCAATGAGGAAGTGGAATAATATCTGTACAGCAAGGTGTATGTAATGGGGTAGTATGGTATAGTAAAAGTTCGGCATGTCTTACATAATAAGGTACAGTGAATGTACAACACAGGCCTTACATACTTATGAATGACCACTCTGAACATTGTATTTTACCTACTGCTGGCTGCTGCACTGCACAGTAACTAACATATTGCGGATTTCACCACCATATTGTATATTGCATACTGCTGAACACTTTTCGGTTCGCTGCCTCATGTTGTACTAATGAGCAAAAATGAGGTTCAGAAATTATCCCCTTCTCTCCATA
>NW_027323493.1:0-1396 GCF_032062135.1 Pyxicephalus adspersus | reverse complement strand
CTGCCATTCTGGGTAAATGCCACAGCATTCTGAGCATACTGTCACAACTCTGTCATCATTAAGATATGGAGGGTGTTAGAGTGCACAAATTCAACTTCCCTAACACAATGTCAGACTTCAACCCAGGAACTTTTTTTTTTTTTTTTTAAGCAGGGTGGGAAGAAAACGGGTGGCAGCCCCTGTAAGGTGACTCCACTCTTCAGAAACAGTTGGGTGGTTACTGAAAAGTGCTGGGTGGTGCATCCGGCTAAAAGGGGGGTTGTGGAGAACACGGACATATGAAATGAAATAGGCTGTAAGGCTGCGTATACACCTGCAATGTTCATCACTGGAAAAGATCTTTCATAATAGCTTCCAGCGACAAAAAAGTGACAGGTGGATGAATGAACACTATATACCTGTTCTTCTCTATTGAGAGGGGAGATCAAGCGAGGGGCACCCCAGGTGCTTTTCTTGATTGACCTGTAATGACGGATCAATGAACGTCTCTGGGTGACCGCTGTACAGATTCTCACCCGAAACAAGCCTGACTGTTCTTATCAGGTGAGAATCACGTGATGCATGTACGTACCCTAACTCATATTCTGAGATTACAATTACTGGCTGTACAAAATATAAAATACTGCATTGCACTCAGACAGCAGCTGGTCTATGTGGGAACCAATCGGTGTAAATATCACATTTGTTTACTTCAGTTCCAGCTAGCACTATATCTCTCACAGATGTTGCAACATGGCTGAAAAATACATGCTTTGAAAAAAAAAACGCAGCAAAAATATGCCCATCTCATATCTTGTTTGACTACCAGGAAATAACCAGTATTTGGTTTTTGGGTACTTTCCTGCTGCCATGGGGTTTATCTCACACAGACTTCTGCAAAACTTCCATACATCTCACAAAGCACCTGAAAAAAGTTGTGGTACTAAAGGGCAATACTTCCTGTGATAAAAATGTGCTGCACCAGTACTTATTGTGCCATCAGCAGTGGCAGAAGAGAACTGTTAAAAAAAGAGGTTACTGAAAACCTCTTTAAGGAGTTCATTATACAGGGTGTAAGACTTTTGGATGAGTTTTAGAAAGGTCCAGAGTTCAGGGTTAATATTGAGGGGAACGAGGGTTGTTATAACGTCAGTAAGAAAGCGGAGGAAGGAAAAGCTGCCCTCACACTAATAAATATATATATATATATATATATTACACACACACACACATATATACACACAGTGTTCTCCCCAACCACCCAGAACTTTTTAGCAACCACCCTGCTGTTTTTGGGGGAGTACTGATGATTTGGGTCACAATAAAGGAGCCACCACCCGCCTACAATTGCTTGCCACCCAGCTTGAAAAAATTTCTGGGTTGAGCACTGTATATATATAAATAAAATAAATAAAAC
>NW_027323492.1:0-1396 GCF_032062135.1 Pyxicephalus adspersus | reverse complement strand
CAAGCCAACCATAGTATATGAGGTGTTTAACAATATGAACGTCTTATTCGGCTTTTGGCTACAATGACTAATATCAAGTAGCCAGATTATACAGAGTTTCCTTTGTATAGGTGATAAGGTCAGTTATCTAATCTATTATCCAAATTTGTTTGATGTAATGACGTTTTTCTATTGTCAATGTTTGTTTATTGCACATCAGAAAAGAAATTACATTTGTCAAAACCCCCTTCTTTCTTCTCCTTCTTTGGATCTCATTATTACTCACATGCCTGTGAGTGGGGTGGGCAAACTCAATTTAGCACCGAGAGCGGTGTCTATGCCTTATTTTTCATTCTCTATAGTCTAATGATGTATGTGATCCTATTATATTATATGTGGGACTCCAGAATGATGGCGCACAGGACGACCCATGGATGTCACAATGCGCCTGATTTATTAAAGTGCTCAAGGCTGGAGAAAATAGACTACCATGGAAGAACCTGGGCGATCCAACAAACCTGGAATAGATTTCATAAATTTGGCAAATGCTTTCAATCCTGGACCAGATCCACTCCAGGTTTGCTGGATTGCCCAGGTTCACCCATGATAGTCTATCTTCTCCAGGATGAATATTTGTCCTCCCATGTATTCCTATTATAATAATCCCAAAACCAAACAGAAGTTCTCTATTGAAGCATATATTCACTTCCACCAATCTATGGATTATCTCACCGTATCACATGGAGATATGAACATACATGGAGATAGGTGGAGATGTATTATATAGAGATGTATATTATATGGAGAGGAGTGCAGAACCTCCTGGGATATCTACGTCCAGCATTCCGGGAGACTCCTGGGGATTTTCCTATATTGAGGGGAAAGAGACGCGGATCTCGCGCAGCTGACACCCCACGCTGTCTTCTGCCTCATTATTTGTAGGCACTCTAATTAGGAGAGTTGGGCAGGATGGAGAGGCAGTTACCTCGGAGAGACTTTTAGGAAGGTTCTCTCCTCTGCTGCCCCATCCATGGACTCTGTCCAGACTGTACTAGGGGGAAGAGGGTATACCCCTTGTATGGAGCACAGACAGCGGGGACCTTTGTTCTCTGGAGCATAGGCATTAGGATGCCTGGTCAGAGGGGGGAGGTTATTCCTTGCAAATATATACCCCCAGAGAATGGTTAGTGGGGGAGGGATGAGGGGGTAAAAAGTAATAGGAAAGGGGCAGATGGGAAGAAATATTAAGGGAAGGTGGGAAAAGACGAAAGGAGAGAATAGAAAAAGGAGATTGGGGTGAAGATTTCAGGGAATTAGTAGCCTTGAGGAAAAGGGGGAGAAGCAGAGGGGGTAATACTCAGGGTAATAACGAGTGACATTATGCACCACACGTGTCCTTTTTAATTTTGCTAGAAAA
>NW_027323491.1:0-1397 GCF_032062135.1 Pyxicephalus adspersus | reverse complement strand
TTTGCTCCACCTCAGCAATGCACAATAAAAGGATGAGCAATCTTCTGTTCAGATTCTTACCCGCTGCCCTACTGTAGATAACAGAGCAATTTTTTGGCATTTCCTAAAGCAAAGCAAAGGATAATTGGGAGGATCTGTCCGGCTATGGCCAGTACTACTATATATAAGACATCCTTGTCAGCTCAGGTACCTCATTAAATTGAATCACTGAGGATAATATTCCTTGTCAGGTTCATTCAGATATACATAGGCTGCAAACAAACAGCAAGCAGTGCTGGGTTTATAATCATAATAACTTATATTAACTGAAAAAAAAACAATACTATAGTGTGTGTATATGTATATATATATATATATATATATTATAATGTATAGTGTATATATTATACTATAATACTATAGTGTATAGTGATCACTAAATATAAAAAGGATTATGTTTTGCAGAACAGCCAGTATTGTCTATAAATGTCTGTCTGAAGCCTTGTCTCACATTTCCCTCATCTCATCACAGGATTCAGAGCTGAACGAGTTAAGAAAAACCATTGAAATGTTGAAGAAGCAAAACGCTGCGGCGCAAGCTGCTATTAACGGTGTCATCAACACCCCGGAGCTCAGCTGCAAAGGTAATATCGCCACCTCCCAATCCTCCGGGACTTTGCTCCCTCTCTGGGCAATTTCTGATGCAATTCCCCAAGCTCCTGCCAAGTCTTGATATCGGCTGCTAGAAATGAATTAGAAAACTCAGGAAACGTAAAGGTCTTTGATGTTTTGTCTGTAGCATTGTGTAACATATATAAATGATTACATCTGCTCAACCCAAGAAAGCTGCCATCCTGATATCGGGGAACCACTATGGCATTATTTTTTCCCAATCAATCTTTGGGGGGGGCACTGTGAATAAGAACTTGTTGAGGTAGAAGTTCCACTTATTATTATTAATAATAATATTCTGTTACCCAATAGAAGCAAATTTGAGACCCATAATACTACTGCCTTTTTGGTTTTGCGCTCCTAGATAAAATTATGCGCTTCCTGATTTTAGCTGCAATACCTATTATACATTCAGAACTATGATAAAAAAAAAAATCAATTTGAAGGTTAGCATAAGGTTAGCTCCTTATAATGGCTGCAGCCCTCCTGGGAACACAAGTACGCCTCCAACAAACTTTTAACTCTCCAACCTGCACATTTTTGGGTGAGCAGACCCACTGACATGCTCAAAGCAAGAATCCAAAGGTTTTATTTTCTAATCATCCCTATAATGAAGACAGCTGAAATCTGATTGGTAGTGGCAAAGATGCATCAGTTTTTAATTCTGTAATTTTGAATTGCAATCGTATTTCATGAGCCAAATGGTGTTTTTGTTGTTCAGGTAACGGGACACAATCAGCTGACCT
>NW_027323490.1:0-1397 GCF_032062135.1 Pyxicephalus adspersus | reverse complement strand
AAAAAGTACTAAATTAAATGAAATGTAAAAGCAAATAGAATAGTAGAAAGGTAAAAAAAGATCTACCTATCTTCTAATATTGTGACACATCATAGCTAGCCAACCCCACTAGCGGGAAACGTTTAGGGTTTTTTGGCAAACAAAATTGTATTATCGTAAGTTGTATTCAACATCATATAAAGCACATTAGTTTGTTCATAATACAAATGAACAACTTAAGTAGGTTGATCCCATGTTAATGTTACTGGGATGAAAAAACCTATGTACTAGACACCAATATCCCTGATTACAAGAGTATTGTCATTATTAGCCAAGACATAACCATGTTATCTCTATGCATAGTTCATAACGTTCATCACAAGACCCCCGATAGAAGAAGCAGATAGGTGAAATGCGTTGGGATACGAAACTTTATTAATGACAACAATACTAAAAACAAAAAACCCCAATCTTTTCTTCTTTTTTATTTACATGTAAAAACAAATACAAAAATCTGTAGGATTTAAAAAAGTCAGTGTTGATGGGCTTTTATTGGATTCAGGCAGATACAGCATTCCTATTCAAGTCAATAGGAATAGCAGTTAAATGCAGCTCAGAAGGAGGCCAACTGCAGAAAAGGCACCTAACAATAAATTCTGAATTACCTCAAAAAGCATTTCAAGCTGGTGTCAATTACATTTTACATAAATCTATATTATTACCTGTTGATCCTGCCTTGGTTAGGAACTTTCTTTTATAGGGTCTCTTTTCCTGTCTTCCAGTTGCTGACATATGACCTTCCATGAACATTAAAGGTAGTGGTTTTAATACACATTACACGAGAATGGTCCACTGGTATTGAAATCAGGAAATCAGCCCTGAGAAAAGGTATGGAATTATTGATGGAGTGAATGCATTCCAGAGATTCAAAAAAGAATGCAGGAGATCCACAGCATAGGGATCCAACAAATGGAAAAGTAGATTTTTTTTGTTTTTTATATTATATATAGAAAGAACGGTGAAATAATAATTTTTACATCTAGGTAGGTTGCAGTAAATCATTCAAATGGTACCCAACCTTGCATCAAGCACGTGGAGAATAGAACTGCCTCTATACAGACCTTTTTATTGGTTGATTCATTAAAGCCTCTCCAAGAGTAGAAAATATAGACTATGAGGATAGAACCTGGGTGAACTAGCAAACCTGAAATAGATTTGGTCCAAGATTGAAAAGATTTGCAAACAAATGGGAAAATAACTTAATAAATCCATTCCAGGTTTGATGTTCACCCATGATATTTTTAATAAATCAGACCCAGAAGAACCAGACCTAGTTCTCTATGATGGACAATGTCAGGAGAGATCAGTAGAAGAAGAGATGTTCTAAAAAGGATTCCAAAATCTATTTCAAAGGCATA
>NW_027323489.1:0-1397 GCF_032062135.1 Pyxicephalus adspersus | reverse complement strand
GCCACCTTTCTTGTGTGAAGCAGGGAAGAGATTTAGGTTCAAGAATAATCCTGTATGTTCAAAATTTGCAGGTTTCTCCATAGTACCAAAAGGACATGTCTTGAGCTTTGTCTGCTAGCTTTTAAAGGGCCAACAAGTTGGGTTTTAATAAGCAAGCCTCCTCACTTTAAATGGTGGCATCCAATATATCAATGTACTTAGGTAGAGTCAACAGCACATCATATGATCTACTTATCACATCTAATGTCAATAAGTGGGGAGATTAGCGCGGGACAGATCATTTAAAGTTGATGTAAACCCTTACATATTGTAATGTAAGTAGCAAAATCCATCCAAAATGTATCTTTAGGGAAATTTAAGAGGGGGGGGGGGGGTGGTTTTACCGTTTTTCCTGATGTCCTGCTCCATCTATACAGCCTGACTCTGGCTTCATGTAAATTAGTGATAGCAAGTTACATGGGTGTATTTCACAAGGAATGTTTCATAATTGTTGCTAGCTGCAGTTGTTTTTTTACAGGGTTTTCCTCTAAGAAAATGTATGCTTCTGAACTTTTGGCCCCAAAGGAATTCTAAATATGAATTGCAGCTGGCCCACCACTGCATTGAACTCATCACTCGCTTCTATAGACCAGCCGTCTCTCTGCTTATGCATAGCCCCACATTGGACTGTTTTAAAGACACAGGTAATTGTAGTAGCGGTGCTATTTCAGTGAAGAGGGTTCCAACCACTCATACCATTAAGCCCTACATAGGATTCTTTTATTGACGCAGGGAATTATAGTAGCGGTTAAATAAAGACGATCATTTTATCCATACAGTAAATTATTTTGGCTTCCCTAAATGTCCTCTCTACAGTGTTCTGTTCGCTGAGACCTTTTTTGACAAAAGATTATCTCCTATTAGTCTTGGATATAGCCAGTATTAAGTATCCATATTCATCCATCATCAGACTTTACTGGGGGTCCAAGGACTGACCCTTGGAAAACACCAACAGGGAGGAGAGTAGGAGAGGAGGAATTACCATTGAAAGAAACTTGAAAGGAGCGGTCAGACAGGTAGGGAGCAAAGCAAGAGAGAGCAGTGTCATTGATATCAATGAAGTTCAAGATTTCAATTAGAAGGGGGTGATCAACAGTGTGAAAAGCAGAGGAAAGATCAAAGAGAAGGAGGAGGTAAAAGTGGCTTTGTGACTTAGCTCTGATGAGTTCATTGACCGCGTTTCTAAGATCTGTTTCAGTGGAATGGGCAGATTGAAAGCCGGACTAGTATGGGTCAAGAAGAGAGTTGGTGTTCAGGTAATCGGTGAATCTTTTACAGACAAGGTGCTCAAGAAGTTTAAAAACTTATGGGAGAAGAGAGATAGGACAATAGCTAGAAAGTAGGGAGGGGTCTAGTGG
>NW_027323488.1:0-1398 GCF_032062135.1 Pyxicephalus adspersus | reverse complement strand
CTGAGCTGCCATCACTGGAGGAAAACATTGCAATATTTATATGGCACAGAAGAGCTGTCATGGTTGGCCGTCCAATGGCAATCAATCAGTTGATTTATTGATTGATTTATTGGATATTATTTCCAAATTCTGCTCTATAGAAATGCAGCAAAGATTCATCAATGTCAGCCATTCACTGGCAGGACTTTAGCGCCATCTAGTGGCCAATGTGAAGAATGTCCAAGGATCATATTTAGAGGACTTCCAGTGCTGGACTTTCCTGAAAATGCTACTTACCTGACTGCCAACCTACCACGTGGCATTTATATTCATATTATTCAACTCAATGTTCTAAAAAGGTATGCAGATAAGTTACAGAAAAATGAATAGTCTCTTTCTGTATATTTGTTATGGGTATATTGACAGAGGCAGACATAGCCGACAGTGGCCCTGTGCAGAACTAAATTAGGGCCCTTCTACCAAATTAACTTGGGGCCCCTGTTGGCTGAGGAAGGTCCAAGGCTTTTTTGCAGCAGCACACATTGCACCCTACGCCCACCCCTGGATAGTGGTAAATTGTGTAAGCCAATGGAGGGGTCAGCATGCACATGATGAGGATGGGAAGCAGCATTTAGACAAAGGCCACTCCCCCTGTCACGCCCCCAAGGAACCACAATGTATTAATTATTGGTTAAATTCACTTTCCATCTGATTTTTTACTCTTTCTCTAAGAGGGGGTGTTACAACTGGGTTCAGACCACTCTCTGTGTGGATAAAGGGGGCCACAGAGGCACCCCTTCAAAAATTGGGCCCCTGACCCCCTCAAGTCACTGTATTTTGATCTTTTGGATGAAGGAAGTTTCTGTTGAACTCAGATGATTTAAGGCCATTTCAGACTTTTGCAGCATTGTACAAAAAGCTTATCCATGCTCCCAGCTGCTCCCATTCCACTGAATAGGAGTGGTTGGGAATTATTTTGTGCACAAGTTTGCATGTGGTTGTAGTGAGGTTTTTGGAAGTGACATATTACTTCTGGTCATGTGATTGCTTTTTTTTCCCCTGGGGGAAGAACCACAATAGAACCCTAATTCAAGGGTAATGCGAACAAACACATTGATCTGCAGTACGATTTGCAACTTCTGGAGCATATTCAGTTTGCTCTGCACCACACAGATTTCCCCTGCAAGTGTGAAAGGGGCCTTAGAAGACCTTGTAGCCAAAAAGAAGTACTGCAAGGAACGCTCCATATTTAAGGTGAGTATTGCAGCTGTTACTCAACCTCTTTTTTTTTCTACTATAAGATCATATTAATTTTTTCATTCTTTCCCTCAGTATTATTACCATAAAGTTTTCAGTTCTCTGAAACTTGAGGAAACTCATATTTAGTACTTCTTTGCAATATCAAGTTCCTAAAAAACA
>NW_027323487.1:0-1398 GCF_032062135.1 Pyxicephalus adspersus | reverse complement strand
TTTTTTTGGGAAGGGGGGGATAGCAGCATTTAATTTATACAACACACCACCACTTTAAAGATAGTGTATTTATATTTTAACAAATTTGAACATAAAAATCAAATGAATTGCATAAGTATTTCCCTTTAAAGTCAATACTTTGTAGAGCCACCCTATTCTAAAATTCCAAATTCCAATTCCAAGTACATCTAGTTATTATTATTATTATTATTATTACTGGGATATTCACCTATTTCAAAGGTAAAACTGCTCCAATGCCTTGAAGTTAGATGGGTTGCACTGTGTTCAGCAATCTTCAAGTAATGACACAGATTCTCAGGATTGGGATCTAGACCAGTGGTCGCCAACCAGTAGTCCACAAGAAAATTTTGGTGGTCCACATTGAACATTATTTGCAATTTTTATGTTTTAATAATAATAAATTCTTGAATGAAGATTATTATTAGAATATTATTATCTGAATGACAATTTTCGCCTTCATATTGCAAATTCACGAATTGTACTAGCGACAGAAAAACAAGGGAGGCGCAGTGTGATGTCAGTGTAGTCTTAAGTTGTATGAGGCAACCGTAGCCGAGCTGTACGCTTCAGTATTGTTTCCACCATTACAACCCCGCTCCACGAATACTGAATCCCATCCAATTTGTTTTATTTTATTTCTCAGATGCTCTTTTAGGTAAGTATGACCTTAACTTATCATTTCTTGTTTAGTCTTAGATTGGAATGAAATAAACCCATAAAAAGTAAATGAGAAAAATAATATTTTAAATTTCCTTAGTAATACCAAAGAAAATGCAACTAATGATAATACTAACAATAGTAATACTTCCCCTTAACCGTGAGCTGATCAATGAATCGGAGCCCCCACAGTCCTCACCAGGCACCAATAGGAAGAATAATATTTTACAGGTGTACTGTATTTATCTTTTTTAAAAAATTCATATTATTGGTCCGCGGGATTTAAAATTATGAATTTAGTGGTCCATGAGGTCCAAAAGGTTGGTGACCACTGGTCTAGACCATTCTGAGATATATAAATTCCTCTTTAAACCACTAGTGTAGCTTTAGCAGTGTGTTAAAGGTCATTGTCCAGGTGGAAGGTAAACCTTTGTGTCTCAAATCCCTAGGAGACTGAAACAGGCTTTCCACAATAACAGACTTGTTTTTAGTGGCATCCATGCTGCCATCACCATGTTTCTCTATGGCAGATTGAAAAATACATGACTATATGCCAAGTATTGCATATTCATTGCTTCCTACGTGTAATTTACCGGTATATTCTGGCTTTTGACTTCATTGTCCTGGCTTTTCCTATCCAGAAGCCTTTTCTTTGCTCCTCTGATTTTGGGGATGTGGGTGCTATAGGGAACGTATTGTTTCGGCCTAAGTGAGCAATAT
>NW_027323486.1:0-1398 GCF_032062135.1 Pyxicephalus adspersus | reverse complement strand
AGTTTTGCAGCATCTCTTCCCGACCTCTCTGTAGGCTGTGCTGATTCTTTCCTCAAGCTGTAACAGGTTACGAGGCTTAGTGGCATACACCCTGCTTTTGATATAACCCCACAAAGTCACAAGGTGTAAAGTCAGAAGAGCATAGAGCCCATTCGAGGGAACTGATCCCTTGGGAACTTGATGTTCAGGAAAACTAACCTGGCAAAGTGGGGAGAGGCTGCTCCACGGTCCGGGAATCCCACAATGACATTATGATTCATGATGTCATTGTCAGATAACCTGTAAAAAATTAAAAAAAAACAAGTTAAAATAAAACACATACAAATATTATTCATTTAAGATTAATTTTTATTTTTTAAAAAAACTTTTTTTTCCCGAATTTTTGCAGTCGAATCCCGTGTTTTTCGGGTCGGGTCTATCCAAATTCGAACAGCCATATTCAGGTCCAATATAAGGACAACCCGAATTCGAACATCAACACTAGTGGTGACCAATCAAAAAAAAAAATCCCTGTCCATCTGAGCATAGTCTAAAGATGTTTCCTCCTGCCTTCAGCAGATTGATGTCATTATCAGCTTATACAAATTAATTGGCCTGGAGCTTAGGAATGTAGAATTTTTGAAAATAATACAGAGGGCCCACATGATTAAGATAAAGGGGGAGCAGGCCAAGTTAGGGGCTGTGATTGGTAATGAGGGCAGTTTTAGGGGTATGAGATTAAGTGGTGAAGATATATAAAGAAATACAACAAGAAGTGCAGGGCAGATGTTTAACAGCAGGTGAAAGTTTTCCTCCCTTAAATTTAAGTTTTTGTTGGAGCGATTTGGGGTCCTCGAGGGCACAAAAAGATTTGTAAGTATTGGTAAGGGTGCCATCTTTGGTATGGGACCTCCAGTGAGGAAAATGTAACATCATATGGATGGGAATTCGTAGTGATGGGATAGACTGCTGGTAGCTGATATCATTCTCGAAGCCATGGTATGTGCGCCTGGAAACAAAAAATATCAGTGTGGAGCAGATCCCAAGTTATGGTGGAGAAATTATGCCTTTGAGTACCTGCAACTTAATTGGGAAAGTTTAGAGGGTATTGTTATATGGTATGTTATTTTAACTTTTTGTTTCATGTATGTTATTAAGAATATGTTAATGGCATAATTTGTTTTTAATGTTATGTTTAATAAACAGCCATTCAGCCATTTGGACCACAAAGTTGTTTTGTTATTTAGGTGGGGAGGGGTGTTTGGTGAAGACAGGACCTGCGAGAGTATATGAAATTCCTCAATCATGTTATTACATATTGTGATACACAAGGAACAAACCTGCCTCAATTTAGTTTATAAAATGTTCGGTGAACATTCTTTGAAGCTTGCCTAAGAACATTCAGTCTTTGTTTGTCTA
>NW_027323485.1:0-1398 GCF_032062135.1 Pyxicephalus adspersus | reverse complement strand
TTTACTGGATCACCTAGCTCCACTGTTGAAAGTGTATCCTTCCCAGCCTTGGAAAGCTTTAATAAATTAGGCCCAGTGGCTTCAAAGAGGTTGCAAGAGTTCAGCAGCATTGGGATGCAATAATCAATGTAAGCAATGTCATAAACAAATGACAAAAAAAAAAACATTTTTAAATTAAAATACTGTGTAATATATATGGTGCTTTAGCAAACTTATCTCATTTAGTTAGTGTTTGTATTCACTTTAAATTATCAGAACTTCACTGGCTGCAATATTACTTAGGGCTTGTGATTTCTAAAATTGAATCCTGAGATAACCTGATTACAGGTTTTCTTTAAAATTTGAACACACGTCTGACAACAATACATTTTAATGATTAAAATTTACCCATGTGTAGCTCTGGTTAGCTTTGGTTGCTGGGATTCGTGACCCATACAGGCTTTCCTCATATTTGCCACTGAATTACCTGAATGCCCAGAAGTTACATCATCTCAGTCCAGCCAATCAAGATGCAGTCAGAAGCCTAAGTCTAAGCTGACTGAGTTTTATTGGGCTGGGATGGTGCGGACAAAAGAGGAGCAGCAGCACACTAATAAAAATGTTCCAAAATCCGTTTTATTGTTCTGTTTGAATTTAACTAAACTTTTTGAAAATGTTGCCTTTTAGATCATTGGTGAACTTACAACGCGACTGGAGAAGAGAGAGATACAACTGTTATCTGTCAGTAAGGAAAAAGCTCTTTTGGAAGAAACCCTTGACAATCTCAGAGAGTGAGTGAATGTCAGGGGAATGTTTGCTTTGCTTTATACACACACAGCTGTTCTCATGCTTGTAGCATACCTATAGCAATCTATAAAAATGTATGAAAAGAAATGAGATTCCTTGTTAATAAAATTAAAATGAGTTTATTTAACTAGCCAATCATGTTCAGATTGTTTGTTTTTTGTAGAGGTATTTGAAATTGTCCTATAGATAAAATTTGTCTTTAAACAAAATTCAAGCACAACAATACTTTTCTTTTTAAATTATCCAAATATATTCTAGATACACAAATTTTTACCAGTGTGCAAAGTCCTACAGTCTTGCATTGAGTAGAAAAGCCTGTCCTATGCTGCAAGAAGGACTTATCCGTATGGAATCAGTTTTGTCTCTGCAGAGGCCCAACACCACCTATGCTGAGTCAGACCCCCAATTGCAGATCTCCAGCTTTTATTTAAAGGGACACAGTGTTTTAGTTCCATGATGTAAAACTTACCTAGTGATCCTACCAGGGGAGCAGGTCTTTTAACGGTACAACAATGCAAAAAAAAAAAAAAAAAATGAAACCTTCAGTACTTCTTTATCAAGAACATTACAGAGGTCTATGAGCGTTGCCCTTTCTGTTAACTCCTAATGCCT
>NW_027323484.1:0-1399 GCF_032062135.1 Pyxicephalus adspersus | reverse complement strand
GTTTGTCAATGAGGAAGCTCGGATAGCATGTAATCCAGTAACAGCATCTTATGTCTTAAAATCCTTAGAAGAAAGGCCTGCAAGAAAGCCAAGAGTTGTGTGCAAGAGGAAACTTGCGCCTTCACAAATTCATCTCAAACAACCGAGAAGTGTTGGAGTCCATCAGTGACTCTGAACGTGCAACAACAATGGAAAATATAGATCTTAACTATGATCAGCTTCCAGTTCAGAATGTACTCGGATTGGGATGGAATGTAGAGAACGACAAGTTCTTCTTTGAAGTATCCATTGAAGAGAAACTTGCAACTAGACGTACCATTCTTTCCACAGTGGCTTCAATATATGATCCAGTTATCCAGTAATCCTCAGAGCAAAAGAAATACTGCAAGAATTATGCAGACAGAAGTTCGGATGGGATGTACCCATACCTGAAAATTTAAGGACAAGGTGGGAAAGTTGGATAAGAGACTTGCAAAATTTGAAAGAAGTTCGGATACCCAGATGTTTTGTACCACATGATTTTGGAAAGTACAAGAAAATAGAACTTCATCATTTTTCAGATGCCAGTAGCCATGGTTATGGTCAGTGCTCCTACATCAGAGTGGTAGGAGAAGGAAAGATACACTGTGCCCTGGTTATGGGAAAGGCCAGAGTCGCACCCAACAGTATTCAGACAATACCAAGACTTGAACTGACAGCAGCTGTCGTTTCAGCATCAGTAAGCAAGTTTCTGAAAGAAGAATTGGAATTGAAAATAGATGAAGAGTATTTTTGGACAGACTCACAAGTTGTCCTAGGATACATAAACAATGAAGCCCGAAGATTCCATGTCTTTGTCGCCAACAGAGTTCAGAAAATTTGGGAAGCAACCAACCCAGAACATTGGCATTATATTGACACCAAGCATAATCCAGCAGATCATGCTTCAAGAGGCCTGAATGTAACAGAATTGAAGAATTCAAACTGGTTCATCGGTCCAGAGTTCCTTTGGGAAAATGAAATCATACTCAGTGAAGGTCAAACAGAACTGTCTATGGGTGATCCAGAAGTAAGAGTTGTTCAAACATTGAGTACTGCTGTCAAGTGTCAAGATGACATACTTGAAAGACTAGCCAGATGTCCAAAATGGAATATGGTCATAAATGTAGTAGCTCGAATTCAACGTTTGGCGAAAGGAATAAAAAATAAGGAATCACTGAATGTAGAAGAAAGAATGAAAGCTGAAGAAACAGTCATAAGACTCATTCAACAGAAATTCTACAGTGAAGAGTTGAAGAAACTTAGTCAGGAACCAAAAAGACTTCCAAACAACCACCCATTGTACAAGCTTAATCTTGTTCTGCAGGATGGTATACTGAAGGTGGGAGGGAGACTGGAAAATGCATCGTTATCTGACAGA
>NW_027323483.1:0-1399 GCF_032062135.1 Pyxicephalus adspersus | reverse complement strand
GGTAAAGACGGGAATAATAGGCCTCAAAGCAGGAGGCAATATGGGAGGGATCATAACACTCCAGCCCTTTCTCATCCCGAATTACCCCAGGGGTGGATCGTAGTTGCATATCCCGTAACTTACGAGCTAGCATAGTATCCGCCTTGTTACCTTTATAATAGTACTGTTGGCGGATTCTCTGCATTGTCCAGCTAACCTTTCTCAATTCCAGGGCCCTTAATTTAGACCGGAGAGTTGTTAATTCCCTCAGAAGACTCAAGGAAGGCTTTGTTGCGTATTTTGCCTCCACTGATTTTAAAGCCTGGGTAGTGATTGTGCGTTGCAGGTTAGAGTCCCGCTTAAGTCTAGTGCTCAGGGCTATACAATGTCCTCTAAACACTGTTTTATGGGCCTCCCATAGCGTGGAGGTATGAGCAACAGACCCTTCATTTTCACTAAAATAAGTTTGCAACGTTGAGGCTAGGGTGGATTTGGTGTTTAGGTGTTTGAGGAGGTAATCATTCAGCCGCCAATGGCAGACCCTCATGCTCCCCGGAGAGACACTTACATCCAGTGTAATAGGGGCATGGTCAGACCAAGTAATAGGATGCACCTCCGCAGAAATACTATTCCTCAGGAGAGGAAGATTAGTAAAAAGGTAATCAATACGGGTGTGGGTTTGATGCGGGGGTGAGTAGAAGGAGAACTGTCTCCCTGAGGGATGATGGATCCGCCAGTTGTCATAAAGTTGGTATTTCCTAATTAGTTGCCGAAAGGCCCGAGATTGTTGAGACATATGGGTAGAGGGCAGGGAATGGTATAATGAGTGCCTGTCCTGTGCGGGAGAGAATGTCAAATTAAAGTCTCCTCCCACTATCAGGTAAGTATGTGCAAAGTTTTTAAGACTGGACAGAACTCGCCCTAAAAATTGAGTCTGACCAGTATTTGGTGCATATACATTGCATAGGGTAGCGGGTACTCCTTGCAAAGTGCCATGCAGGACGATATACCTCCCATCCCCATCTATAATGGAATGGGAAAGCGTAAATTTGAGGGAATCTTTTAGAAGGATAGCCACACCCGCCCTTTTCCTACAGGGTGAGTTAGCGAGGTATGAGTGGGGATAGAGTCTGGAGGCAAAATTACATGAAGCCATGTTATCAAAATGAGTCTCCTGTAGAAAGGCAATATCCGGAGACAGACGTTTCAACTCTCTCAAAGCTAGCTTACGTTTAGTATTCGAATTCAGCCCCTTCACATTCAAAGAAAGTATCCTAACAGGCATAAAGTGTGATAAAGTACCAGAGTCTTGCAGCTAGAGCCACCCATAGGACCGAACATCTTCGGATAACCATATAAGAAGCCCACCAAAGCAAGTCACAACACCACAAAACATCACATTCACAACAATGAGGAGGGG
>NW_027323482.1:0-1400 GCF_032062135.1 Pyxicephalus adspersus | reverse complement strand
CAGCATAGTTGTTCTATGAACAACTTTGGGCTGTGGACAAGTATGAATAAAAATTTGTGAGGGCTCCAAAAAATGGATTGTGGTAACAGGGAAAAGCAAGGAAGTCAGCATCAAGCACTTTATTGTCCCTGCAATGCGGACAGCTTGCCCATTACTTTGCCCAGGCAAAATACAGGTTCTCCTTGGCTCTCTACAGATGATGTGGTAAAACTTAACATTACACTTTCAATTCAAATCAACAAAACGTAATCAGAATCGGGCACCCAAACTTTTTAACACAGCTGTAGATACCGACTACTCAGCATTTAGGTTAACTCATAATTCACTTTTCACTACCCAAATGGCTTCTGTCCACTTACACCTAATGTCCTATCTTTGCAGAAAATAACTACTCATTCAGTTCACATGTCAGGTCTGCCCACTACGGCTGGGAGTCCATGAAGTGTACAAGGGATTGAGTAGTGGGGATTAGTTATAGGGCACCAATAAGGATGCTACAGCCTGCAGCAACACAAAGCAGCTTGGCTTTTATTCTCCACATATTGGACATTTTTTCCTGGTTTTTGGTGAAAAAATTGGCCTTATGCAAGAATTAACATATTCTGACTTCCTTCTAGTTAGCTTTGCTTATTTTGCATTAGCCTGATACTTCAGCTTGAGTGTCAATGAACAGGTGCTCACTAAAGTCTGATAGTAGCTGCCGTGTCAATTGCCCTAGTCCACACACAGTCGTCCCAACTCTTAAGCTAGATTTAGTTGAAATTCATTTAGCTGCAAAATACCAATTCAGTTGAAATTAGTTTCTGATTTCCTCATGTGTTGCTGTTAGTGAAAGCCACCCCCCCCTCCCCAAATCCCTTTATAAACCAAATTCTGTTCTTAAATGCTTATGTGTTGGGATGTGGGTGTTGGGGTGGCATGGTTCCTTTAAGTAAAAAATGAGGTGGTATTGATCTGTAGGTACAGTTCAGATGCTAGGTAAAGGTGGTTACTCTGTAAGAACTAGAGGTCTTTTTTAACTGTATATTACAGCACCACATTAAAGAAACCTTGGCAATTTTGACAGAATTGCCAACTGTAGTCCAAAATCAATTTCACTGACCCAACGACAATGATCCTTGCATATGAGTATGCATACCAGATTAAATAATGATTCTTGTTCTGGTTTTGTTATATGACACTGCTATGCACACTCATGATATGAAAGGCGACATTTGACAGGGTAACAAAGGTAAAACCTAGGTGATGGCTGACCCTTGAGACTCAAGCTAAAGTACCAGGTTTATTCAAGTAATTGAAGCTACATAAAGGAGTAATTAGATACAAGCTTCTCATAAATAAGCCAGCACAGATATATTCAGACTAGAATATCGCACTTCTTCCATCAGCCCAAACATAAC
>NW_027323481.1:0-1400 GCF_032062135.1 Pyxicephalus adspersus | reverse complement strand
TTTTTTTTTTCTTTTTCTACTAGGTCTTATTTTCGGGGTAGGTCTTATATTAGGGCAGGTTGGGGGGAAAAGTGCTAGGTCTTATTTTCGGGGTAGGTCTTATTTTCGGGGAAACACGGTAAGTATTTTTAATAATAATATTACCTGATGATCCCATAAAGATCATTTCTGTCATAAGGTGACATAGGTATCTTGATTGCTCTCCTGCACTGTCACTGTCAGACTTTTGATTGAGACAACAAATCATAACACATATTACACAGATATGGTCCAATGTTGGCATTATCAGATAAACTCCCTTAAGAAATGCAATACACTCATTATTGGAATGTATGGATGTAGGCAGAAAGTAATCGCAAAGAGGCTGTTTTAATTCAGCAGCTATTCCTGTGTGCTAGTTCCAGGTCCTAGGATATATACAATGGGGGATGTGTAGAAAGACTATCCCAGCATTGCCTGGTGCCATCATACAACTTTTGAGCTGATCATTCTGCCTAGGTCTTTTCTTTGGTAGCAAGATCTTGAGAACTCAATAACCAGGAGAAGCCAGGGAAAGCTGTAAAGGACCCTGCCTGGCTGACATGGGACTACTTTGATGCTTCAACAGACAAAGGGTCTGATTTATTAAAGCACTTTCATCAGCACTTTCATCAATGAAGTTGAGTGATCCAGCAAATCTGGAATGGATCTGATCCAGGTGTCAAAACATTTGCTAACAAATAGCAAATTACTTTGAAGAAATCCATTCTAGGTGTGTGGAATCACCCAGCTTCACTGATGAAAGTGTATATTCTCCAGCCTTGGGGAGCTTTAATAAATCAGGCCCAAAGACTTAAGATCAAGTGCCCGGGTTTCCAAGGTGACTGCCTAATGTCTAAGTCCTGTTTGCTGAGGAAATTGTGAAAACCTCTTACTGAAGCTAAGTAACTTTTAGTTTGTTCTTTTGTATACGCTGCAAGTGTTTACTCGCTACGAAGGGTTAGATAGTGTGTGTGTGTGTATGTATGCAAAGTTTTGATCTCTGTATGTTTCCTTCTGTTTTCCTGTAACTCTGAATAATTATAGATAATAAGCATCATAAATAAAATGCACCATTTATTGTCAATAAAAGCAATGAAACCTACAAAACAAACTGACTTTACTGAGAGAACTAGACTAAAGCTACGTACACACTTCCAATTATTATCGTCGGAAAACGAACGACGAACGTTCCTGCACGATATATATGAACGATCGTATAGCACCGATACTGCACATAGAGGTAACAACACGATCGTTCGTAGATATTGTACACACAATAGATACGATCGTTTAAGCGATAGAGGAACTATGTGCATGACAGGAAAGTGAACGGGCGTTCGTTCATCACGCATGCTCTGAACATGGACGATCAACGAACG
>NW_027323480.1:0-1400 GCF_032062135.1 Pyxicephalus adspersus | reverse complement strand
TACGTTTCTGGACTTCGCCTGTTTGCCGCCTGGCCCTGGTTCTGTATCCTTGCTTCCTGACTCCTGTGGTCAGCTGCCACTGGCCTGGGGATTGCTCTGGAGTGGCACCTGGCACCTACCCCACAGCCCAAGCCTATCCTCACCATCAGAGGCTCTAGCGAAGACCTGGTAGCTGCTTAGTCACGCCCCTCTGGAGTATACCCGGTCAGTGGCACAGTGGGTCCACACCCGCTTGCATAACAGTTTGCTCAGGTCATGGACCCCGCTGATCCGAACCTTCCTAGTACCATCGAGTTACGCCAGGAGTTGGCTCAGCAGCGTGAGCGTCAGGATCAAATTCTGGCCTATCTTCACAATGTGAATATGCGCCTGAACGCTTTGACATCTGCCAATCCAGCGTCATCAAGCTTCTCGGCTCCAATTCAGTACCTGTCCCGCCACCATCTCATGTACCAGGTTCTGGACCGCATCTTGCAGCCCCTCCACGTTTCAATGGTGACCCTAAGCTGTGCCGGGGTTTCATCAATCAATGTACTCTTCATTTTGAACTGTTACCCCACCAATTTGCCTCTGACCGAGCCAAAGTAGCCTTTTTGATGTCACATCTTACTGGGGAGGCGTTGGCCTGGATCAATTCCCTCTGGGAAAGGAGCGACCCAATTATATCGGACCTACAAGCTTTACTAGAGACCTTCCGCAAGGTGTTTGATGAGCCCGCTCGCACCGCTTCGGTCACAATCTCCCTGCTGCGGTTACGTCAAGGGAAGCAATCTGTGGGCCGGTACGCAGTTCAGTTCCGCACGTTAGCCTCGGAACTCGGCTGGAATAATGAGGCACTTGTGGCCACTTTTTGGGAGGGACCCAGTGGGAGAATTAAAGATGAATTGGCTGGTCGGGACATTCCCTCCTCCCTAGATGATCTCATCTCCCTGGCTACTCGTATTGATTTACGGTTCCAGGAACGTGCCAGGGAGGTGGCACGTGAAACAGGTCCTAGTTATCCGGCATTTTCACCTTTAAAAGCCTCTAACCAACTGTCTCCCATGGTATCGGTAGTCCCTGAACCCACGCAGGTCGATCGGGTTGGACTGTCTGAACAGGAGCGCAATCACCGCCGTGAGAAAGGACTTTGTTTCTACTGTGGTAGTCCTGATCATGTGCTCCGCACTTGTCCCCTGAGGCCGGGAAACTTCCGAGCCTAGGGTCTGTGGGAGAGGCGGCCCTAGGTGTAGGAGACTCCTCTCCTCCTCTGACTCTGCCAGTAACGTTGTCACTAGATAATGTTCAATTTACTGAGATGGCACTTCTGGATTCCGGAGCAGCAAGGAACTTCCTGCAACAATGCCTTGTGGATCGTTATCGGATACCCGTTCAACGCCTACAGAGGCCTCTGACTATAT
>NW_027323479.1:0-1400 GCF_032062135.1 Pyxicephalus adspersus | reverse complement strand
ATATATAAATATATATTCATATATACTGTGTGTATATATACTTGTGTACAATATCTTTGAACGATCGCGTCGTTATCTGTATGTACAGGATTGGTGCTATACGATTGTTCGCAGATATCGTGCAGGATCGTTCGTCGTTCGTTTACAAACGATAATAATTGGAAGTGTGTACATAGCTTTTGTCTTGTCAGTAATTATCTAACCATTAGTTCCATCAGTGACACTTTCAGTCTTTCCTCTACTTTTACATAGAGGTTCAAAGGTCAAAAACCTAAATAGGAATCAACCTCTGTGATGATACCCTGAACCCTATAGGGCTCTACTTTTTTTCAGTTGGATTTTGAATTCAAAAAAATGTATGGGGAAATTTCTTCCATTATAGCCTTAGGGTTTCCTTGCAAATCAATTTTTGTTCAAACATTACTGATACTGAAATTACTCACTATTATAGTTTCTGCAGACACAATCTTTTATTACACAGGGATTGTCCATACTTCATTGAGATGTTATTTGAATTTAGGGACAATAAGCATCATGATTCCTTCCTATACAGTGTGCATTTCCAAGTCTGATCCTGGTAATATGAGTAATTCGTTGGTACATTAAACATGGCTGTTGACTTTTGCACAGTCTTGTCAGCTTGAGTTGCCTACCTTTCTAGAAGCATGTACTGTAAATACTGCATTGCAGCTACAGTAAGATAATCATTATTCCTACATGATGGTTTTGTAATACATGGGATGAAAAAGCAAAGGATTTTAAGTATGTTGGTGACAGTAGATGTTCCTCAAATTTGTACAACAATGGTGGCACCATACAAATCCCCATAGAAAATATGTCAGAACTTACAGTTCTTTAATAATCTCCTTAATGAGGTTCTATACCAACCTATAGTATGAAACCACAGTAATAGGATTTTCAAATCGGGAATCATGAATGTTGACATGTTTGGGATTGGGATTTAGTTGTCTGTACCTAAGATTCCCAGCTGTGTTGTAACATATTGTACATACTGATATGGATTCTCCAAGAAGTAGCTGCTGCAGGTGGTGCTACATTCTCTGTACATAAAAATGCCCATTCTCAGTTTGCATGTTTATATGTGAAGCTGTTTTAAAAGAAAACTTTTATAAGGAACAGAGGAAAAAACAGTGTACCTGCCTTTTTTTTAAACATTTAATCTTTTTAAGATTTAAGCATGGATTGGATAAATGTATAGGTAAAACAGACCATTCCTCTATAAGCCTAAAATAATGAAACATTTTTCTTCTATAACCTTAACTACAGTACAAAAAACATTATTTCCAGCTCTGTATCTATATTTTTTGCTGTTACAGTTAGCACATATGTCAAGAGTACTGTCTGCATAAAATGTCCCTGAAGAATAAATACCTTCTGTT
>NW_027323478.1:0-1400 GCF_032062135.1 Pyxicephalus adspersus | reverse complement strand
TTGGGGAAGAATTGGAAGTAGTACATGGTGTACATTTATGCTCAGGGAAGAATAGGAAGTAGTATATGGTGTTCATTTATGCTTGGGGAAGAATTAGAAGTAGTACATGGTGTTCATTTTAGGGATGAGCGAGAATACCTCCAGTGCCCCAGGATCGCAGTAGATTCTTAAGGCTGCATTCATTCTTGCAGCCCTGGGAATCCTCATGTTTGCGATTCCCGGCACTAAAAGTTAATTAACTAGAGGTTAATTAACCTCTAGTGCCTCGAGATCTCAGTGGAACTGCAGATGAACTCTCAATGGAGTTTCTCGATTGAGAGTTCATCTGCAGTTCAGTTCCCACAGTCCTCGGGCTAAGTACAGCTCGGTGACCGTGGGAACTGAACTGCAGGTGAACTCTCAATGGAGAAACTTCATTGAACGTTCATCTGCAGTTCCACTGCGATCCCCGAGCACTAGAGGTAATTAACTTCTTGTACCCCGGGATCGCAGTGGATTCTCAGGGCTGTATTTGTTGATGCAGCCCTGGGAATCCTTCTGTTTGCCATCCCCGGGCACTGGAGGTAATTAATCTTTAATGCCCCAGGATCGTAGTGGATTCTCAGGGCTGCATTCGTTCATGCAGCCCTGGGAATCCTGTGTGGGATCCCCGGCACTAGAGGTTAAATGGGGACAAGTCTTCCTATTCAAAACCTCTAGTGCTGTCTGATTGGCTGAGGAAAGCTGACTAGCACAACCCGCAATATTTTTTTTTTTAAATGTTTTTTGTTTTTTTTTAATTCGTTCTCGTTTGGTGAATTTACACCGACTGTTCTTGCTTACAATTTCAGTTAGCGGGAACAGCCGAATTCGCTGTGAGATCGAGTTTTAAAAACTTGCTTGCTCATCTCTGGTTTTGAGGTGTGAAGTCACTCTAGACTAAAGCCATGTTTTTCACTGAGCATGGAGCCTGGCTGCCCAGAAAAAGAGGGCAAGGGGGTTGGTGCCCCCACCCCTGGACATAATTGATCATCATGCTCCTTGAATAGTATACTAACACAATAGTTAACCCAGCAGCAAGCTAATGCTGCACAGCAGCAAACTAATGCTCCACCGCAGAAACCTAATGCTGCTCAAAGAGAGTGGTATAAAGCACAGCCGGAGACCAATCATTTGTTGGTGGAACAACTGGCGGAGGTCTCCCGGGCTTCAGCGGAGGATCAAAAAGTGCTGACCGAGGTTGTGCAGCAGCTGGCAGCAAGGAATTTTGAGGGACTGCAGACTGCAGAAAGTATCCCTGTGGAAGATGCTCATGTGTTCAGCAAGAGGCTGTGATCAGCAAGAGGCTGAAAGAGTGCCAGAGTGGATTCCAGGCTGAGAGAGCACCAGAGTGGATTCCAGGCTGAGAGAGAGCCAGAGTG
>NW_027323477.1:0-1401 GCF_032062135.1 Pyxicephalus adspersus | reverse complement strand
GTAAACATTGGGAGGCATTGGATCATTGGGTTCAACAAAGATTTACATTCCTAGATAGATCAGAAAAACATATTTGTGTATTTCTAATGTTGCTGTGTAAGCTACAAGAGTTCCCATGCATCAATACAACAGTTTTAGTGAGTGTATGAACATTTAAAGTGACAGTACCAACCAAAGTCCTGTTATTGCTATGCTTAAACTGGACAGATTCTCACTTTTAAAAAAGTGTTCTGATTGGTCACATCATGGGGCTTCTCTTAATCTTATTATCTTCTCTTGGTGGTAGACAGACTTCACTAATGCAGTGCTCTGACATCAGTACCTTTCTTTGGATTATTACTGTAAGCACAGGCCCCATGATGATGTAATCCCCTGGGGTAAGTTCATAATGCACTGCACTGCAGGAAAATTGAATAACCACCGGGGCAGTGTAAAAGAGGAAATAAATATTGCATCCTACGTTGTTTTTGGGCTTTTGGTAATAGCTCCTGCTCCAGACCATTACCAATCAATAGGACATTTATAGATATTTTAAAACAAAATTTTTCTGAAATTCCTAGTTTCTTATTTACCTTTCATTTTAGCATTTGCAATGAAATTATATAGGTAATTTATTGAATTCATTTTAAACTGTATTATTTTTTTTTAAATGGCATGAGACAGCCCTTTTTTAGCATGTGCTGCATTTTAAAGCACAAACAAATGTGACCGCAGCATTTTAGCCAATGCAATGTAAATTGCATTCTTGGTTGAGGTTTCATTCTAAATGAACTGCACTGCAATGCACATTGTACCACATCGCAGCACATATTTGTAAAAGGGACCTTATATGACGGTTTTGTCATTCTGCTTAATTTATTCTCTCTTATGTCTTATCATTATTTCCAGACCCTCATTAAACAAACATGCGTCAACTGTAATTCCCCTTCAGTTTTTATCTTCCGAATTTGCAGTAATTTCTTTAACTTTGTAGGGTTTCCAAATGCCTGTAATTTTTTATACAGAAAAAACAGGCAGTAAACTGAAGCTAGAATAAACCTAAACTTGAGATAAATAAAATGCTCTTATACAGTCAAAATTTCAATCAAATGGAGCGTCTAAACCCAATAAATTGAAAGCTTTACAAAGTTAAATTTACACCAGCAGTCACATATGGATGTGAAAATTGTGTAGTAATTGTTTGAAGTATAGAAACAGAAGGTGTTGACGAAATTAGTCCTACAGCTGAGCAAGGTTCTTCAAGGGTTGAATTACTGTTAAATTTAATTACATAGTAGGAGGGAATAACCGTCTCCATTAAGTAATTTGGTCAATATTAAGCCAAATTTTGGATTACAAGGGGGATTCCATAATGTTTTGACCAACAGATTGGTTCAAACCACCTTGTCCTTCTCTTCCTCC
>NW_027323476.1:0-1401 GCF_032062135.1 Pyxicephalus adspersus | reverse complement strand
AAGATCTGCACCCCCGCCAAGATGGCTTAGGACACAACACAGGCGGGAATGATGAACGTTGTGTCTGTACTGGGGAGAAGATCAGTAACAAGAATTCTGCAGGCAATGGTTGTCACTATTTCTGGGCCCTGTGCTTACATGGTGACAAAAATACCCAAATGACACTTTACTACTTATTTAGGATTTTTTCCTGTGTCAAAGCAGTTTTTGCGCTCAGCAGCAGAGCTTTATGTGTAGTGATGTGATCATTTCAATCCACAACACAGTAAAACATTCTACAAGAGAAAATCCCGGGACTTTATAGTTATGTCCCTGCTATAAGCACCATTAGTTTTAAGGGATGGTTTTCATGGGTTATACTAAAAACCAGCAAAATGTAATAAAACAGGTGTTAAATAATGTTCTACCTTGTCCTTGTCTTCAACAACATCTGCTACAATATCATCAGGGTCTAATATCCCTCCATCCTTGTATTCTAGATGATGAATCTTCACCCAATATCCTGGCTCCTAAGAAGGAAAAGAACACATGATCATGCACAAGGTCACATTGAGGAGAAAAGATTGAACAAAAGGCCCTGTTTGCAGAAACTCGGATTCGATTTATGATAACACACAGGTGGTAAATTTAGATGTTAACGTGAAAAGAAATGAAAGAATATCAATGCTGAAACCATTTATTAAAAGATTGTGTGTATTGCGTGTTTTTTTTTTGTTTTTTTTTTCGATTTTAATAAAGTTTACAACTTACTGAAATGGCAACCTACGACTAAAAATCAAGGAACATTCCATTCATACTAGAACTGCTTCTTCTTCAACCTAAAAACATAATCATTTTAATATAGAAATATCAGTTCTACCATTCCAAACCTTGGTATAGAAGGTGTACATTCTCCATTTTCCATAATTTTCGGTTATCCATCATTGGTTGGTTATCAAGGCAGAAACCTGGATCAAATATGCTGCTAGTGAATTTATGACTGCCTTGGAACATGCAGTTTCTAAATATCAGAAATGGTGGTGCCCGATTTCTATGATACATGGTAACCTTATCAATTTTGTATCAGTTTATTACTAAAGCTGTAAGCTCTGCTAATTTGCTGGATTCCATAAAAACAGCCAGAATTGGTTTGTTTCTGCCTGTTTTTTTAATTATTGACTGAAAAGTGTATTGTACCAGGTCTCCACTACTAACACTGACAGGCTTAGACTGTGTACACACGTTAGACGTTTGTCGTTGGAAAGGATCTTTCACAATCCTTTCCAAGGACAAAAGACTGAAAGATGCATGAACGAAAGGTGTACATACAGCACCTTTCTGCTCTATGGGGGGAGGGACGACAGAGCGGCACCCCGCTGCGTTTTCCCCCCTTTACTTTCATGGTGGTCGTTCATAGTTTGT
>NW_027323475.1:0-1401 GCF_032062135.1 Pyxicephalus adspersus | reverse complement strand
AGTAGAAAGAAGGGTCCAATAATCTGAATAAACCTTAGCTTCTGTTTATCTTCTGGCTTTACATCTGCTATATAAAATCCTTAAGCAAAATTGTAAAGCTACAATCCAAAAAAGAAGTTAATATATACAAATTCTTGCCTAAAATAAAATTTATACAATATTTTCTTGTGCTCCTTTCCAACGACTTTAAAATAAAACAATGCAAACCGTACATAAAATCCCATCTTCATCAAAGATCCAACAATTAGTGCCTGCTTTCAGAAAGAGAAATTTAATGGTCAACCCAACAAGCCTAAATCCACATAAATATTCATGTAGTCATAATTCTGCATGCTAATTTCTTTTTCTTCCTCCATACAAGATCCAAGAATTAGCTACTATTGAATCAGCAGATTCATTAAAAGCATGTTTGGAGAAAATGTGAATAATTATGTAAATTCCCATGCAAATTCTATCACCTGTTTTGGCCTCGGAGATACATGGCAAAGCTAGATACAAAATGGCAAGCATCACATTGGGAAATAACATTTCGGAATGGCTAGGATTCTGAAGATGGAAAATCACAGCGCTTTTGTAAATTTGGTTCAATACTAATTCATCGCATGTGAGACAAGATCACATAGCAAGCCAAAACACGGAAGACATCACTACTACATTTTTAATTTGTCCTGCAATTGCCAATAATAGATGGAAATAAGCAGTTTTGTGGCAACGTTTTGTTTTAGTCCTTGATACTTGTGTGGAAAGCTGCAAAAAGAAAAAGGTTTCAAGACTTATATGTATATAAATGCTGCTGTCAATTCTTTAACATAGATAGTATAATCTGCCCAGAATACATTTTGTTTTTCGTTGTATCATTAAAGTTTAACTGGAGTTTCTGAATAAGCTATCAAAAAAGCTAGTTTAAAAGTAAAGTTTCATTTGTCTTAAAAGTCTATTTATACAGCAATGAATTGGATATTCACTAAACATTCCCTGATGATAGTTACTGCCATTTTAAATGCATGGACATCCACCAAAGAATTTTGCTGAATATCAGATTCACTGCTACAAATAGACCCCCTTTACCATCATCATTGCTCATATGGCGTGCAGCATGCTCTGGGGAGGTCTTACACCACCCCTAGAAGGCTGCAATTAGCAGGGAGTGCGGGCATTCCATACCATAACAAAGTTTAAGTAGGACTGGTCAAAAATAAGAGTTGAGACCAAATATTCCAAATGAGTACACACACAACAATTAGGGCTTCTAACTAGCCAAAAGAAACCTAAAAGATATGGCGGGAGCCAAATTTGAAAGGGAGCATTTGTAATTGTGGTTGAGTCTGTGATCCACTTGTAAAAAAAAACATTCCTTACTCTATCCTTAGCTCCCATGATGCTCAGTTCTGTAAAAAAAAA
>NW_027323474.1:0-1401 GCF_032062135.1 Pyxicephalus adspersus | reverse complement strand
ATGGGTGTCCCAAATGGAAGGGAAGATTTTCCCTCACTTCCTGTCCCTGTGACAACACGCAGGATAGGGAAATTCTCCAACAAGCACACACATAGACAGGAAGTGGTTAGGAATGGGGACTACAAATGACTCCGTACACCTGTACAGATTGTATGGAGGATTGGTTGCTGTTATACATGCAGTGAATGTTTTATGATTTGTATACATTGTATCCATGTGTCACAGACCATATAAGGACATGTGGGCGGTCCCAGCTCACGAATTGGGTGTCATCGCACTACCGTTGGGCTGCAGAGCCGACATTTTTTTCATAGCCGCCTGTTGAAAATTTCGGCCAAAATTCTGCACCCAAATTTATTGCATTCATTGTCTCTCTGCCCCCTCCCCGCTGTGCATCCTCCGGTGGAGGCTCAGCCCCAAAGTGGCAGTCAGTTTGATCTTATAGACATCCCATCTGAAAGCGATCCAAAATAACAATGGCGCTGGTGTGCGGCACTTTCTCGTCTCAGCACCTGAAGGGACACCGATGAGTTCATTCAGAGGACGCAGCAAGTGGGGGAGGGGCAGAGCGTCGGCAAAGTGAATGGCATCTCATCGAGGAATTTTACCCTCCATTGTGTCTGCGGTGGAAAGTCGGTCGCAGTAAGGAGAGGAACGCCGCCGCTCAAGGTCGGATTCCACAGATACTCCACACAATGGAGGCTGCGTGATACAACTGAGCGCTATTGATAGTAGCGGGGGAATCCCTCGCGGTCACCATACGGGGGATTTCCGTCAACCGTCACTATGTGTCTGCGATGCGCATTTCTAATCGCTCTAAAGCGATCGTAAGTCCACCAGTTAGGCCAGACTGATTAAAAGCCATGCCCACCCCATGTGGACGAGATTGTGGAAAGTTAGCGGTGCAATCCAAGCAGCCACCAGAACGGACAAACGTATAAAGGAAATATGGAACAGCCAAAATGTAAAAGAAAACTAAATAAATCAGTGCGAGGTGATTCAAGGTCGGTGAAGATGCAGCGCTTCCCCTTTAAGAAGCCGATCGGCGCTATTAGGAAACGCGCCACCGCCAGACAGCTCAATCGTATTTCTTTATTGACTCGGCGGGTTTAATTTCCGCTCTCCGCTGCGTTCGATAATCTCGGCAGCTCCGCAAATGTTTGATCCCTCGCTCTCTGCATCTTTATTAAGCAGAAGAAAAAAATGGCAACGGGGGAAATAATCAGATTTCACCCCAGAATTATTAAAGGAGACCTCGGGGGCGGTGTGCGAGGTCACACGACCCCCCATGGTGCCTGCACCTGCTCTTCTCTCCAGAACAATGACGCATTGTTATAAAGTTGCAGTGTGATCACTGAGGAGGGGACTGAGGAAATGCCTTTCCCTGCCTGCAGCAGACTG
>NW_027323473.1:0-1402 GCF_032062135.1 Pyxicephalus adspersus | reverse complement strand
ATCAGAAGGGGACAATGAATGGCACAGAGTGATCAGAAGGGGACAATGAATGGCACAGAGTGATCAGAAGGGGACAATGAATGGCACATGAGTGATCAGAAGGGGACAATGAATGGCACAGAGTGATCAGAAGGGGACAATGAATGGCACATGAGTGATTTTCAACAATAAATGTGTACTGTAGTCGTCTTCTTCATGGAAAAATAAGACATCCCCCTGAAAATAAGACCTACGGCATATTTTGGCATTTCAAAAATACAAGACAGTGCCTTATTATAGGGGAAACAGGGTATGCATAGATATTTGAAACATTCAGAGAAGAGTAACAATATTTGGTCAAAAGTGTCAAGTTGCAGAATCGACTCCTGGTTTCTTACCAAAGAGCCCAGATAAGTCATGTACTGACCAATATAAAGCGGGTGTATTGCCCACATGGGAAGTGAATACTTAGCCCTCAACTCCGCTGATGACAGCAAGTAATCATCCTCATGAAACATATGTCTATACCATAACAGGGCTCTTTTCCTCCACTCGCCGAAAGCCGCATATTGTTGGGCCTGAGGAAACATTGGATTCCCACATATGGGCAAATATTTGGACAAACTAATTGGAACCCTTAATCTCTTCCTAATTTCCTTCCATGTGGTAACCGTGTCCCTGAATAAAACATTATGCCGGATGGAAGATGGAAGAGCAGATACCTTATAAATTAACAGGGCACAGAGACTCCAAGGTTGTACCATAGCAGTGTCCAGTTGTACATTAGAACAATAGGATGTTTCCCTTATCCAATCCACCACATGCCTAGAAAATGTTTAGCGTTTTCAATGCTAAGGCCAGAATCAAAGACTACAGATAAAATGAGAACTGAAAGATAATTAGAATGCTTTATAACATTATTAGAAGTATGTTTCTTGAAGTTAGTAAGTTTCTTCTGCTTGTCATAATACCACACAATATTTAGACAATATTTGGTTGCATTGTATATGCATTTTAGTAGTACCAATATTGAGGGGGGGGGGGTGACAACTACAATCTAAGTGATGCAGAATTTAAAAAAATAGTTTTACATTTGAAGCTAAGATAATTAAACACGAATTTCACAAAATGCATGTAGTAAAAGGTGAGTGGTCTAGGTCGCTTTTGAACAGAATGAGTTAGGAATTACATTTGTATATAAACAATGTATGCAATTTAGATGTTTGCATCGGACTTAGCATGCTTAGATTTTAGGCTGTTATTAGAAGAAGTGCAGTGGTTTGTGTATATTGCTATTGTACAAAAAGATAATCTAAGAACAAGTAGTATAAAGCTACGTACACACTTCCAATTATTATCGTCGGAAAACGAACGACGAACGTTCCTGCACGATATATATGAACGATCGTATAGCACCGATCCT
>NW_027323472.1:0-1402 GCF_032062135.1 Pyxicephalus adspersus | reverse complement strand
TAGTTATCTGAACCTTAAGGAAGTATACTCAGATATGCAAACTGATTGCTCTTATTTCCCTTTTTCTCCAAAATTTGTTTACTCTCTAGGATGTGTCAAAGTTAAATTATTCAAAATTTATTGTGGGATATCCTGCGCTTGTTTTTTACACTGGAAAATCATACTGCTGGTATGTTTTGCAATAAATTGGCTGGGCAATACCAAGAGAAAACCAAAATATTGCTAACCAAAATATCACCAATTTTCTATATGGTTGGGGACCAATCATCACCAATGGACAAAGTCCAAACAGATCTTCTATAAATAATAAATATACTTTCAGTTTTATTACAGAATATATTTTACATTACATAACTTAAGCCTGGATGACATGAATATAGGAATGTACCTTTAAATAGGCACACCATACAATAGAAACTTCTCCAGCACTGATTGGTAAATGCAAGCATGCCAACAAATACCTCTTGCTTGAATTATCAATGCTAAAGCCAATTGCACTCTGATGAAATAGTTGTCTCAGCACTTTTTCCCACTTTTCACCTTTTGCCTGAAAAAAATCTCACAAGCTTTTAAAATACCATATATACATCTGTGGCCCTTATTGATTCCAATCAGCCCCAGTTAACTCCTCTAACTTCTTTAACTTCCCCACTAAGCTATTGTTTGCAGCACTGAAATCACTCAGTCTTCTACACCCAGTGTTTGTTAAAACATGATTTGACAATCTTTTTTTTCTGTTTTGTGAAAATTGTGCAATTTAAATGTATGCTCCTTTAGGGTCAGTAAGTTGTGAACTTAAAATATTTAAAACAAAATAACTGAGGTTAATTTACCAGCAATTCAGTGATTTTACCTGTTAAAATATATCCAAACCCTAAATGGATGGCGTTTTGTTTGCTAAAAAGTGAGTGTCATAAATTCTGTTGTGCTCTGCATAACTGGTAGAAAGTCTTCAGAAAAGTTTGAGACACTGCCTGAAAAAGAAGCTTCAAAGCAGGATCACCAATTTTTATTAAAAGCTGCACAATGCAGTAAAAGACTTTAAAAAATGTTGGTGTTTACACATGGCTGTCAATGTTTGGGTCTCCAATACGGCCCAATGAAAAGTTGGGTAACCTATCTTCCGGGAACCCCTTCAATAACAACTAAAACCCAAAGCTCACAGTATATTAGTGTGATGCTCAATGAGAAGAATGCCTCTTACACTGATGGTAATTGGGAGGAATGCACCCTTATAAATACTTAAAAAGATCATTGGTGTCACTTAAACTGACCTAAGTGGCATGAATTGCTTACTGCTCAAAAAAAACCTCTACCAACCTCTGGAGGAACCCTGAGTGAAAAACACTGCTCTATATAAAAAGTATGCCTACCTCAAATTTTATGACGTTAAAGTTAAAAT
>NW_027323471.1:0-1402 GCF_032062135.1 Pyxicephalus adspersus | reverse complement strand
TTCTCATACTTGGGTCCATCATCAGCCCACTCTTCCTAATGACTCCAGTGGTGGGGAGATAACAACACAACAAGAGATGACAATTAGACCCAGTAGATACATTTTCTTAATACTAATTCAGCCAAGCATGCCTGTGGGTTATGTAGATGACATTTTATATATAAAAAAATAAATTGTTCTTTATGGAAGAGGTGCTAGAGAGGGCTACATGAAATAAAAAATTAAAAATTGTGTTAGATTTTTTATTTTCAAACTGTAACTGGGAGAGACCAGAGTGTGTAGGAACATGGGGTTTAATAAGGAAGTTTTTTTTGTACTGGACTTTCCAAAAGAAAATAAAAAATAGGGAATTACCTTACCTAGGTCTTCAAACTTGAGGAAGAAAAAGGTTTATTGGACTATCATCAAATTTGCTTCCTTAGTGACATGGTAGCAAATATCCATGCCTGTCACAGCTAATTAATACATGGGCATGAAATGGTATTAATTCTTTAAAACAGCTATTTCCAACCCATGGTTCGCAGAACACTGGTGGTCCAAAAGAAAATTCTGATGATCTGCGGCTTTGACCGGTGCACCTCCAAGCCGGGTCAGGAGAAGGGACCCCCTGGTGGAACCCACCGGCCACAGCCGCGGACCATGTCTCCCATGCGGATCGCAGGCTGAGGGCGGTGGCCGGGTTATCTCTTTAGACAGAACCCGCCCACTCTCCTATCGCAGGCTCAGACCAGCATTTACAAAAATTATGTAAAATTTCAAAAGATATCACATGTGAAATGTTATATATATATATATATATATATATATATATATATATGCCCTAATTTATTAAGGAGGATACGAAAGGATAGACTATCATGGGTGATCCTGATTGGTCCTGGATGATTCACCTGGAATAGATTTAGTCCTGGGATAGTCAGGCGTCTCTGATCTTGGAGAACTTTAATAAAACAGGCATATTGTGTTTAACAGATTCACAAAAATATGAATATATATACCATACAGAAAGTGTGTCAACTGGGTCAACAACTGCCCATTTTTGGAATATTAGTCATAGTCTTGGCTGCAGCTGCCAGTTAGAAAATGTGACCACACAAAATGTTTACGCTTATTTTATAAAGAATTCTAAACAAACATAAATATTAGGTGGCCTATCAAAGTTCAACTTACTAAACTCAGATCTCAGTAAGACTACATTTGGTTGGTTGCTGTAGGTAGTTTCAAACTGGCTTAGTGAATAAGGTTCAATTTTACTCGTAAAAGGTTAGAAATCTCCTTTTTGGCTTTTAAATTTGTATTGGGTCACTCTTCTTGAACAGCAACCCCCAACTGGCTTCCCAAGACGTGGAAAGGGTTAACTTCATAAAGCCGAGGCTCTTTATTCCAACACACACAAATGCTT
>NW_027323470.1:0-1402 GCF_032062135.1 Pyxicephalus adspersus | reverse complement strand
TGCTGTTTTTATATATTGCATGGGTTTTATTTATTGTGTGCTTCTTCCCAACCTCTTAGATTGTAAGCTCTTGTGGGCAGGGTCCTCTCCTCCTCATGTGTCACTGTCTGTATATGTCTGTCATTTGCAACCCCTATTAAATGAGCAGTGCTGTGTAATATATTGGCGCTATATAAATACTGTTTATTATTATTATTATTAATAAGAATAACAATAATAATTAAAAGCAGAGGCAAGAACATATAAAAAATGTTTACACACATTTGCTGTGACCACAATGGGCGCATCTACATATTGGCTCCCTAGTACACAGTAGTGTGCACTATGGTTCTTTTATTGCAAAATAAAATCATTATTGTGCACTTTATGTTGTTTTATTTCTATGAACTAAAAATGTAACATACCCAATGGTCTTTATATAGGCTCCAAAACATTAGAGAAAAAAAAAATTTTTAGGCTGACATTTCATTTATTCGTTTCATAGAAGTTACCTATGCAAAAACTTGCCATTTGCTTACCTCAGAGTTTTGCAATAAAGCAAAGAGTATAAAAACACAGTACTGCCAGACAGTTTAATATTGTACCTATGTCCTTGTGTAGGTTAAATTTGAATATAGTAAAAAAAAAAAAAATTTATTTTCCAATTATTTTTAAGAGTGGATTAGTACTAAACTCTGTAGTGATTTTCATTTTTATTGATCAACATTTTAATGTTAAAAATTAAGATTATTACCCTCAGTTTTAGTTTGTGCTAATTGATAAGCTTCTCTTTTCAGAAACTTTCAGTATTCATGAGTGTGAAATCTTTTGCTAATAAAGACCATTGGGAGCTAGCATAAATGATCTAAAAATCCAAACATCTATGGAGTTGCATTAAACAGAATGCAGACATGAAAATGCTAAAATAATAACTATATATATAAATAGGTGCATAGCATAAATTAACTGGAGGCTTCTCAGGTCTCCTAGCTTTCAATACAAAATAAACATGTCTCCTTAAAATATATTAAAAATACTGTACAAATGTAATTGAGGTGTGATGTTTCTTCCTCTCTTATAAAGCACATGAATATTTATGAATACCCTCAAGAAACCATAATTAGAGACACAGCTAAAATCCACTGAGAAAACTGCAAACGTTTTAGTTATAGTTAAGTTTAGAAAATATTATAACTAAATAAAACAAGTTACAAATGTTTCATGATTTTCAGGCTAAATTTAATTTCTAGCAAAGTTGCATCATGAAACAGTAGCAAGTTGGCATCATAACTTTTTTCTTCAAGCAGTTGATGAAATGTCTGCTACTATTAGATGATTTAATGTTTTAGCTATCTGATAACCTTTCAATTTCATATCAGCAGACTCAGCCAATGACAAAACATTAAGAAAAAAAAAATCCCTG
>NW_027323469.1:0-1402 GCF_032062135.1 Pyxicephalus adspersus | reverse complement strand
AATCAATGAGCCCAGGATTGTTGTGGGGTAAAAGCAATTTTTTTCAAAAACAAATCTAGAACATTTTTTTCTGTTTGTTTTGATTTTGCCTATGTGCGCATTTTTGCTGTGAAGTAGACCTTTGATGTACACACTGTTTAGAAACGAATATGCAAAGTCGTCTTGACTCTTGTCTTGACTCTTGACTCGCGAAATGCGTTAGGGACCGAAATTTACATTTAACTTAATTTCAATGAAAATAATATAAAATGTCTTCTAACAATTGTAAATTTTTTAATGAAATAAATGATTGTTTTAATATGTAATGTATAAAAGTTACTTGAAAACTCTTATAAAAATCACCTTTGAAAATCTAGAACATTGCTGAAATCAGCCTTTTTCTAAGTTTATATAGGTGGTCCTGTAACTTCCTTGTAAGCCTGTAAGGCTCCCTTTCCTATTCTTCTAATAAGATGCGTCTTCAATTGTGCATCTGTAAATATAAATATTGCGTACCACTCCTTTCAAAGTTTCAACAGATCTGAAAAACTGGGAAAAATCAGCCTTTTCCTGGCTTGGAAGAGCTGCAATTTTGAAAAAGAACATCCTATCGAGAATTCTGTATCTGATGCAAACAATCCCAATCTTTCTGCCAGACTCCTTTTTTAAGTTTATATTTTCATGTTTTAGAACATTCCTCTGGGGACAGAAACCACCTAGGATAGCACTTCACCTCCTTGCAACACCAAAGAAAAGGGGAAGTATAGGCTTACCAGATATCAGGAAATACTACTGGACTTGTCCCCTTGCCAGAATTGTTGATAGGTGTGCAAACTCCCAATAAATGTGCTTAAGAAATTATGGGAAAAAATAGTTAATTCAATTTTTAAATAATGGAGGAGTACAGCAGCAATAGGCACCATATTGTGGTGATGTGCTGGTCAGAGAAGGAAGGAGATAGAAAGTAAAAAAAAAAATCACAGACATTGCTTGACCATAGTGATCACAATAGTAAGCACTTTTTCACATTTTCTTTTACTTCTAATTGGAAAAACTGGGGACTTAGGAAGTTTTTATGAAATTTGGGGACAAAACAGTTGTATCTAAAGAAGCTTCTGCTCCATCCATACACTTCAGACACATGGCATGAAGAACGGAAGGGAGCTGGTACATGGCAGAAGCAAGCACTTTCAGCATAGAGATTTCCTGTATTCAATCAGAGAGCAACGTCAAATCATCAGCTGAAGAGATAATCTCAAAGGACTACTTCTTTAAAATAATATGCACACTTTGGTATCTACAAAGAAAATGCTGAAGGATGAAGTTCGGACACTGATTTATCGAAATTCAATGTTTCAAAACTGACACTTGTTTAAGGTTGCTGGAAGTGGAACATGAATTCTCTGCCTGTTTTCAGCTAAAG
>NW_027323468.1:0-1402 GCF_032062135.1 Pyxicephalus adspersus | reverse complement strand
CCTTTTCTGCTATTAGCAGCTATTCATCATCTATGTTTAAGTATACTATGACTCCTACATCTATACTATAGGAAAACATTTCCTCTTTTCCTTGTGGATCATCAAGAACGGATGTACAGGTTCAAAATCAAAACATCCATTTTGTTTATGCTGCTGACCAGATCTTTTTAATATTGGCCTATCATCCAGTAGTTAACATTCTATAGTAATTCATATTGGACTTCTCCAATTATTTTATTGGACTTCTCACCATTATTTTGGCATAAATTATGTACTCCCAACTTTGATACAATTAAATTCTACCATCCTACCACATCTCTCAGAATATAACCGTTCCCATACATGACTGTTTTGGACAGTCTCAATATGTTCAAAGATCCGCTGGATTTTATAATTAGGGCTCCACAGTAGTCAGCATACACCTTACCTGATAAAGGTCTCAGCAATTCTAATGTTTCCCTAGGAAACCCCTGAAGAAGCCCTGTGGGGCGAAACACATTGGGTGGGAAATAAGTCCGTTTGCTGCTAACAGAGGACTTGATATTCCTTTGATTTACTATTGTACAGCCATCAGTACAGGATACCCATTTTCGCTTAGGGCTAGCAAAGGAGACCTCTGTTTAGCTTTAGATATGTTTATTAATTATTAAAACTTGTAATTTTATGAATAATAATTTTGCCCCATAAAAGCCTGTTTTTTTTCTCTCTCTTTTCTAAAACTGCTCTCATATCTTTATCTCAGGCTGGGCATCTTTGAGTTTACTCTCCTCCTTAAACCTTAAAGGGTCACTCCTACAGAAAATTACTTCAAGTTATTGCTGGTAAAGGTGGTTTCACAAGCTAGGGTGTGTATTTTAAATAGGGGTTGCAATTGACGGACAGATACAGTGACACAGTAGCACATAATTCTATTTATGCTTTATAAATTTGTTCCCAAATCTACAAAGTAATTTCCTCCTCTGGTAGTACATTAAACTTTTTACAGTAAACATCACCATTGTTTATCACAATGGCATTCTGTAATAAATTTAGAAAAGTCCAGGTTAAGAGTAAATGTTCCCAAAAACATTAGATTACAATCCCTAGATCTGCTCCTTTTTTCCGGTTTGTGGAACAGCCTATTGTCTATGGGGTGCATGATAATCAAAAATAAGCTCTCCTGTACAACAAAATCCTTGCCTAATTGCTAATGTTTTTATTAACTCTGATTTCCAGTTTCCAGGCTCACTCAAATTTATTTCTTCTAAGTACAGAAGACAACACTTTTCAGAGAAATCCTAACAATGAGGAATCTACATATAAATATATGTTAAAGGGCAAACTACCCCGAGATCTGCTGAAAAAAGTATCTGGAGAGAGGCCTGTTGGAAAGGGCACTGAACCAAACCATATTAGTACCACC
>NW_027323467.1:0-1403 GCF_032062135.1 Pyxicephalus adspersus | reverse complement strand
TATAGTGGGGTGTGTGGTAAATATGGTAGGGTGTAAGGTGATTATGGGGTGTGAGATAAATTTGTGGGGTGTTCTGGGGTATATAGTGGGGTGTGGGGTGGTTATGGGGTATACAGTGGGGTGTGAGGTGATTATGAGGTATATAGTGGGGTGTGAGGTAATTCTAGGGTATATGGTGGGGTGTGAGGTAATTATGGGGGGTATATATTGGTGTGTGAGGTGATAATGGGGTATATAGTGGGTTGTAATTATGCGGTATATAGTGGGGTGTGAGGTAATCATGTGGGTATATAATAGGGTGTGTGGTGATTAAGGGGATATATAGTGGGGTGTGAGATAATTATGCAGTATATAGTTGGGTGTGAGGTGATTAAGGGGTATATAGTGGGGTGTGAGGTAACTATGGGGTATATAAGTGGCATGTGAGTATGGGGGTATATTGGGGGTGGAAGGTAATTATGGGGGTATATAGTGGTGTGTGTGGTAATTATGGGGGTATATAGTGGCGTGTGTGGTGATTAGGGGGATATATAGTGGGGTGTGAGATAATTATGGGGTATATGGTGAGGTGTGAGGTAAGTATCGGGTACATAGTGGGGCGTGAGGTAATTATGCAGAATATAGTGGGGTGTGAGGTAATTATGGGGTGTATAATAGTGTGTGATGTAATAATGAGGGGTATCTAGTGTAATAATGAGGGGTATCTAGTGGGGGTAAGTTTATTATGGGTGGTACATATTGGAGTGTGAGGTAATTATGGGGTTCATAGTGGGGTGTGAGGTGATTATGAGGGTATATATTGGGGTGTGAGGTGATTATGGGGGGTATATATTGGAGTGTGTGGTGAATATGGGGGGCATATGTTGGGGTGTCAGGTAATCATAGGGGGTATAGTGGGGTGTGAGGTGATAAGGGGTATATAGTGGGGTGTGAGGTAATTATGGGGGCATATATTGGGATGTGTTGTAATTATGGGGTATATAGTGGTGTGTGAGGTAATTATGGGGGAATATAGGGGTGGAAGGTAATTATCGGGGTATATAGTGGGGGTGTGAGGTAATGTTGGGAGTATATAGTTGGGTGTGGGGTAAATATGGGGTATTTGGTGAAGTGTGAGATAAGTATCGGGTATATAGTGGGGTGTGAGGTAGATATGCAGTATTTATTATTATTATTATTATTATTATTATATAATTATGGGGTGTATAATGGGGTGTGAGGTAATTATGAGGGGTATCTAGTGGGGTGTGTGGTAATTATGAGGGGTATATAGTGGGGTGTGAGGTTATTTTCAGGGTATATAGTGGGGTGTAAGGTTATTGTGGGCGGTATATATTGGAGTGTGATGTAATTATGGGGTTTATAGTGGGGTGTGAGTGTAAGGTTATTGTGGGCGGTATATA
>NW_027323466.1:0-1404 GCF_032062135.1 Pyxicephalus adspersus | reverse complement strand
CCTCCCATCATACACATTGTATATTGGGTTAATATATTGTTCCTTGTTATTTATAGCCACTTTACGAAACAGACATATTTAGGGTACAGGAACATAGAAGACATCCTGACTCTCTTTCTTTTCTTTTTGTGCTTTAAATGACTTTATTTTTAGTTAATAATCAATAAAGAACTTTTTACATCCACATATTGCCATTCTTTTTTAAATGATTCCTGGGAATCAATATCATATATGTTCACTCAGACCTCCTGTCTGCAAATAACCTTTTTCTGTTTCAAATGAGATATAGTAGATGGGTACAAGAAGAAAAAGATAAAGATTGAAAAGCTTTATTTTAACACATTTTTGGACCCCCAGGCATATCAGATCATTATAACACAGTATTGCTCCTCTATATCAGTATAGATTTGGCGTGGCATTGCATCATTTATTGCTATTACTCTGTAAAATAAAGAGTTTTCATTTTGCTCAATATATGGAAAAACATTGGAAAATTTTGGTACAATTTGTATAAGAAGGTTTCCAGAATTCCTAAGCATTTCACTTTTAAGTCAGGCCAACTTAATTTCTGTGTCTCATGGGCAACTACATGGCTCTCAGCAAACTCCACAAAAGTACAACTTACACGTTTGTAAACTGTAAAGGATTTTTTCTTATCATTGTCAACCTTGTGGTTCATTCAAACATTCCATGCATTCCTCATTGATGGAACTAAATTTCTCTAAGGAAGGCACAGACACAAGAATGACCCAGCAGAAATATTAGCAGTCCATCTTTTTAAATCACTATGCATGTCCTATTCCTTTTCTCTATCGGCTGGCTAAAATATTGGTTGATTGATAGAACAGCATTATTTATTCCCAGATATACATTGGAGGTGACATGTGGAGCCAGTCCAACCCATCTGTCCAACCAACTGGTGCAAGGAAACTGCCTGCATAGGGATGTGCATGTTAGGAGACGCTTATCTGGCCGATCCCTGGCTGTGCGACACCACGATATATCACGCCCTGTATTTTCTCTTCGGTAGTGTCACAGCAGCAAGGACATCAAGGAATTAGTTGTTTGCCCTTTGATCAGCGTCTTGCAGCATCCCCTGCTTTCCTTTAGCCGTGCAACCTGGGATGTACCCTTTCGGCATCCCCAGCACATATTCCGAGACTGTGAAGAGCTGAAGGGGATTTTAGGAGCAGATTAGTCCCTGGCCCCATCCTGCCTTTTTAATCCTAATAAATGTAGTTTTGTTATTGTGTTAATGAAAGTGAAGGGGAGCCATGGGCTTCATGTGAAATGAGAGTTCCGCTTTAAACCCAACATCTTCCATCCATATGGAGTGTGCTAATCTGCCCTACATCAAATAAAACATATATTAAACATAAGACGGCTTCATACCAGCAGCTCGTG
>NW_027323465.1:0-1404 GCF_032062135.1 Pyxicephalus adspersus | reverse complement strand
CAATCAAAATGAATGAAACCAAAGAGTAGAACTGAAAGGCTGACAAAAATGAAAACTTATGATTAATAAAAAAGGATATTATATTTAGGTAGATAAGTTGATACTTGAAAATTTGTCAAATAAGGTTGCTTGTCCTGGGATATCTAATATTATTCTTTGAATTCCGGTTTACTTCAAAGTTTGTGTAAAAATTTAGATTCAGTAAATTGAATCTGAAACAAAGTTTACCTTGCCAACTGTTTGGGTGGCATGGAGAACAACAACTGTGAACCCTATGTACATTACATCTTTTGTAATTAATGTAAATAATTGGCTTGTCAGCCTGTTGTCTTGGATTTTAATGGTCAATATTCCAATTATCTGATGGTCACAATGGGCTGGTTTAGCTGTATACCTTAACAAAAAGCTTACAACCTGATATGAATATTAGTTACAAGCAGCAAAGAGATCATTGTCAATCTAATAGAATGGGTCTAAATGTAGAATGTTCATCCAGAATCCAAACAGCACCACTACTATAGACTAAAAAGTCTAAATAAATTGTCTTCGGAACACATAACAAGGCATTATATACAATACAACAAATATAATATATACACAAATATACAATTTAGGCTTATCAAATAACAGATTTGAGTACATAAATGATAGGCATGTTTACCATGATTGTTTTTTTGTTAAAATGTAATTTATCTCTAGACAAACATTACATATTAGTTTTGGATTGAGTGAGCACAGTTTGGAGTCCAAACTTTTTAAATGTTGCCTGGAGCTCTACTAGGGATATCTCATCTGATTTTTTGAGATTGTTGCCACCAATAAGGGTTAAGAGTGCTTGGAACACAAAAGTTGCAACGCATAGCTGTAAGTAAGCAAATGGAAGTGGAAGTCATCAGTGTTTCCTTGGCACTCCCTGTAACTTGTGATATTACTAAATTACGGTGCCTTGTTCTGTACTGTGTCTCTGTGTGGATGCCATCCTGGTAGATGCAGGGCTTTGCTTCCCTCTATCAGAGCTTCCAGCAAGGAGAACAATGAGCAGCACACTCCAAAGGTAAAGGTATTAGTGCCTTACATCCCACACAGCAAATATTCAGCTATAGAGCTATAGAACAGGAGTTCCTCCTAGGCACAGGAAGTACACTGCTGTCTTTCCAGAGGGACCCCAAATAAAATATATGATTTTGGTCACTTTAACTAATCTTTGTGATATTACTAAATTGTATTGGCCTCACCATGATTTATATGGGCACCGTCGATGGTGACTCTGCCTCTGTAGTTGGTATTGAACTGGCCACGTTTAATCTCTATTGGAAGAATAATGGAAAGCTACAACTGGCAATCTGTGCCCTATAACAGCTATGTCTAAACAAGGATGACAAGATCACCAGATATTATTTTTAA
>NW_027323464.1:0-1404 GCF_032062135.1 Pyxicephalus adspersus | reverse complement strand
GCGTCGTTGGTTACTTTTTTTACGAACGATTTTTGCCCAATCGATCGTTCGTCGTTCGTTCGTCGTTCATTTCCAACGATAAAAAGTGTGTACGCAGCTTAAGCCTTGAAAAGTTCAATTTATTAAAAAGATACATTTGTAGCAAAAATAGTTATAAATGTTTCTTATCAGTGGGTAAACTTATCAGTCTATGAAAACACTGGAAACAATCAGGCTCTCTCATTCCAAACTGGTGCATAGTGAATGCAAAGAGAATCAATGATGCTATGGCTGGATGCTGTAGAGAGCAGAAATGTATACCTGCATGGAACCCAGCCCAGTAAAGAGAGGACAGACTGTCCCGTGTGCTTCATTTGTGCATTAGTTTTATTTGAAGTAGAAATCCGGTTTCTCTCATATCTGGCTAAGCAGGAGTATGAGAATTCTATGAAACGCTATCTAAAAACAGAACTATTGCCATGGCTGCAGAGAAGGAAATGTGTATTTTTTGTCAGTTTTTGGAGATCTCAGCTGGCAGCAGTATGAAATAGAACACATTTAAAAGGCATTTTTATTTTTATAAAATCACATTACAGAAAACTTTACCGCTAGAGAGTATATGTGTAAATGGCGATCCCTTGGGAGGAGTGCTTTCCTATACATATAAAATGCAACTGACAGTCCAGGATCCTTCAACGCCATATTTTGTCACTAAATGGGAGAGAGATCTTGGTATTAAATTTACCAAAGAACAAATACAGTATATGTTATATTACGGACACCTCTTTCTTTTTTCTGTCCCTTGTCAGCCCCTCCCCCCCCCTTTTTTCTTTCTCTACTTCCTAATAAAAAATCAGAAACCAATGAAACCTGATAGAAGATAGCTTACTGTTACAATGGGAGTATTATTGTGTGCTTATACATTTTTTTCTTCTTCTTGTCATAATGTAGGTTATCTCCAAGTCATTAGATATGAATATTTCTATAAAACTGTATGCCCCTTCATGTTTCTGTTTGATATTGTCCTTTGTATTTACCAGTTTGAGTTATGTAAATGTCTGTTTGTATTGGTTGCTAATAAAAAATAAATAAAAAAAAAAAAAACTTTACAGGTTAGCTAGGATAACATAAACAAGGTGCTCACTATACTGGGGCACACAGTATATATATATATATATATATATATATATATATACCAATTTCTTACGAAATTAAGGAAAATATGAATAGATGAGGTTAAGGTTCAGTTTTGAAATACCAAAGATGAATCTGGGGTGGCAAGCCTTTGGCAGCTCATCAGAGCAGGGTAGCAGACCTCAATTAGGAAAAGCCAGTCATGGATGTACACAAGTAATAATATAAATGGCCATATTTATATATAAGTGTATATATTTATATATATATATATATATATATATATATATA